>NC_052327.1:24248206-24525706 GCF_016432855.1 Salvelinus namaycush
CGGTTAGGGTTAGGAGTTAGGTTTAGGGTTTGGGTTAAGGTTAGGGTTAGGGAAAATAGGATTTTCTATGGAAGTTAATTTTTGGTCCCCACTAGGATAGAAGAACAAAACGTGTGTGTGTGTGTGTGATTGTGAATGTGTGTGCTCATAACATAAATACAGCGAAACACTGTCTGCCAGTTGACAAGGTTCTCTTTCTCTCTCTACACTAACACAGGCACACAAATAAGCCATTATTTCATTTTCCCATGACAGAAACCTTTTCAGTTGTCACATTTATTGAATTTATATCCATTGGCATTTTGTATAATTAGGCTACAGCAGGCCGATATTAAACCTGGATACATTCAAATGGGGAGCTCTCTGTGTGGGGACATACAGTATTTCCTCTAATTATCAGAGTTTCCTGGCTGGGAAAACATCCCCCTCCAGTCCTACCTTGCAGTCCTCTACCCCTCCATTCCATGAGAGCTAAATTGCTTTGCTCCAGGCAGAGAAGATATGGATGGTTCACTTTCCCACAAGGTCAGACCCTCCGTGAACAGAGTTAAGACCTTACAGTCCATTAAAGTGAACCGCTGAACCACAATCATCAGGGGAGAGAGCACTGGAGATCTGCTCGCTCCCTGCTTCGCTTAGTCTTCCATTAAGACAGCGTGCGTGCGTGCGTGCGTGCGTGCGTGCGTGCGTGCGTGTGTGTGTGTGTGTGTGTGTGTGCGTGTGCGTGCATTCACGCAGG
This sequence comes from Salvelinus namaycush, assembly GCF_016432855.1. NCBI lineage: Eukaryota > Metazoa > Chordata > Actinopteri > Salmoniformes > Salmonidae > Salvelinus > Salvelinus namaycush. The sequence goes on from NC_052327.1 coordinate 24,248,946, forward strand.
TGCATTTCCTTCAGCATCATCATTTCCAGGAAGCTTTTACTCCAGTATGGCTGCCATCAATAACAGCTACACCCAAATAAACTCTTAAGAGCTCTCCAACGTCTCTAACATCACAGGGTTGGCTCTCTCCTTTGATACCTTTCCTTCATTACACCGCTGGGGAGCAAGACTTTCAACCCTCCAACAGCTAATGTCTCCATAATCACTCATTACTACTGGACACGCAGCTCATCCGTGACATGTAGGAGGATGCTGGGGTCAAGCCACCTGACCTGTGTCAGGGCTGATGACGTGATAACAGGCTGTTTTGGTGTTCATCTGTAACCCAGTCCCACAAATAGATCTGCGGGTGAGAGATCTGCAATTAGGAGAATCATCAGGTCCATAGCTGACCTTGGGTGGAGTGCTGCACCCCTCACAAGGTTGAGAGAGAGAGAGAGAGAGAGAGAGAGAGAGAGAGAGAGAGAGAGAGAGAGAGAGAGAGAGAGAGAGAGAGAGAATGTGATAGCCATCAGCACTAATGACTGGCTTCCCTCATTGGCCTTATTGTGATCCTTCACCAGACATAATTAACACTAGGAAATACAAAGCTCCTCAAAAGACCAAACACCAGATACAGAATGTTGGAAGGAATGTGGTTTAGCCTACTCTGTATCCAAAAAGTCTCCCAAAATGTAAGGTTCAATGTAAAAGTAGGCTAAAGGGTTAATTGAGGGCATGGCTGGGAATTGTGTGTGTGGGGAAGGGAGGGATGAGTTTATACTTTTTGGCTTAGCTAAGCTTGATAAGATCACTAAAACAGAGATGTTTTCTACCGCTGAGCACTCGCCTCAGTAGGGCTAAGATTTATATTCTCAGCAAATAACATTTGCTTGTGTGCATTTTGAATTTTGGCAGTGATATGAGCGTATGTGTCTTTGTGTTTATGTGTGTGTTTGTGTGTGTTTGTGTGTCTAACTGGCCAAGGGCAGGCAGTGGAGTGTGTGTGTAGTCCCCTGTCCCTGCACCTGCTGCTGCAGTAATAAATGTAGTTGACATGCGGCCATGGCTGTGTCCCTTCTCTTTGATACTGCTGGATCAGTGGAGTGAGCCGTGGGCAGAGGAGAGGAGGGTCACTGAGGTGGGCACTCCTGTCTGTCTGTTTTCAGGCACCAAGGTAACGCTCGCTCTCCCATTCCCCCTTGAACAGTCATTTTAACATTCCCCTGGACTCCATGACCTTAAAGGACCCTGCCAACACCCCCCTGTCACACTCACACTGCAGGGCGGCTTAGAGGGGACTTTAACAGTCTGTTGACCACCAGACCCATAAACGTCCAGAGCAACAAATCTATCTTCCCGGCTGAGCTCACTGACTGACTCTCAGGTGCTAGCGGAGAAGAAAATAACTACTGCCGGTATGCAGTCATCTTAAAGAAGAGAGGCACATCACTTTCTTGCCCTTGATCTTTCCCTTTTCATTCCCTAAAACCACTTGCACAGTGCACTGTGCTGAGCCTTTGGAGGAAATACTTAGATAAGTCTATAAAATAAACAGTCTCCAGGTCCACAAGACTGCTTCGGAGAAGCAGAGGTAAAAAGGAAGGGAGAAAAGGAGAGCCAGAGACAGGGAGAAAGGCAGAGAGGGAGATAGAGAAATATTTGGCACCTGCACCTCCCGGCTGTGGTGTTCTTATTCTGAATCATCGCTGAGGCTCTCAACTGCTTAGCGTTTCATTTCAAATACAGGGATTTATGCGGGGCACAGCAGCAGCTTATTCTGGAGGCAAACTTGGCGCCCTACCTGGGCTGCTTGCTATAAATAACAGTGGTTCACTTGATCACACACAGAGTGTACAGTAATATACTGATATTGGCCTGTATTCAGTGTGTTATAGACAGATTAACATGGGATATTACACATGGGGTAACAGGACATGGTAGAGGCATAAGTTACAGCTATAAGAACTTGAATGTAAGTTGTGTTGATCTGGCATTTGGGCCAACAGAGAGCCAGACAACTCTGGCAGTAACAGTCTGGGACACATTCTCTCCAGATGCAGCAGGAATGAACTTTTATTTCTCCTTCATTTACATGTAGCAGCCCAGCACAGTCTCACATTCAATTCGCGCATATATGTACAAAATGTATTTCAGCAGATTTCGAATTGAATGTGAGGCTGGGCTGAGCAGCCAGCACCCGATTAACTCTATTTTTTAATCTAACAATGTATGTTTATTTCTGTCATTTTAGCCAGAAATGACAGCATAAACGCTGTGCAAGTTTAGCAGCAGTACAATACTGAGTCTGTTTGGTAACCTGAGAATGCAGCTACTCATAGCAAAAGTTGAGTAACTAACATCTGGGCTCCAACACACAATAATAACCATGTCATCTATCAACACTAATAAATATGAAAAGTAAAGCTACCAATCGTGATGGTCAAAATTCGGAAGAAAAGCTCGCCATTAATTCTGCGCCTGTCACTGCTTGCACCTTGCCCTTTGACGGAGAGAGACAACTGGGTGTTCACCGGACAGCGGTCACCTTTGATGCTGCCTACTAGGAATCCAGGTCTCAAACAAGGCCATTGACAGCACCTGTTGAGTGAACACTTTGTAAAATGTCCCCGTGTTTCATATTGTCATTGCGACTTCATTCTGCAATGATGAGCAACAGTAGCCTACAAACTACCAAGGCTTAGAAAATTGGTCGCCTACTAGGCTGATTTTGCTGTGTCATTATTCAGCTATGTTGCCCTTCAGCACTTAAATAGAGCAAAGTGTGATTGACGGAGGCATCTGCTCCAAGTTATCAGTCTCTCCAAAGGAATGCCAGATAAGATTGGCAGCGAGCTATCTGAGCAAGTATAGCCTACATTAGAGGCGGCTGTCAAAGGTAAACGAAGAGGGAAAATATATACAAGAAGATGCATCTAAATTGCATTCCTAGCGTCCAATGCCACCCTGGTCTTATTATTCAAGTTAGACACTGACTGCTTCAGTTATACTCTCAGAGAGCTCAAGAGCTGCCTGCCATGTGAATCCTCCCCTCACACCGTTCGTTCACCCACATGAACACAGACAGAGCCAAAGAACGCTCAACTTTGTAGCTGAGCGGAATATAGATGTGGCTGGAGACAAATGTTCGGCCGTGATTTGCACATAGCTCCACACATTACCCCAATGTCCTTAATGGACGGCTAAATGTGAACGGCATCTCTAAACCGAGTGTCTGACCACTGCAGATTAATGCCAAACTCGACACCCACTCCCCAAAACGACTAGGTGCCGCAAATGCTACATGTAAATCATTGGCAGTATTATTCCTTGACTGCTTCCCAATCATATATTTCGTGCTATTAAGTTACTGTACGTTTCACCGTTCTGAAATGATATTGGCTTAATGTAGTTTATTTTATATTTAGGTTTCATTCAATCTATGTAGACAAGCATGCAATATCGGTGGCTATGCAATGCAAATAAGCATTACCCCCTTGCAGTTAGTTAAGTGCATGTTAAAGACTGGAATATAAATCATTGATGAACAAATGCGGGAGGGAGCTATGCATTTCCACATAAAACGATCCTGCTTACCTGTGAGACGAGGAACACAATGAGGATACGGATGCCAATCTCCATGGTCTCAATTCTCTGGGAATACATTTCAAAACAAGGTACAGGTTTGACCAGCTCTGCTCATAATTCCAGAGTCGAACTGCGAGCGTGAGAGTAAAGAGCTTGTCGCGAGCTGCCAACTTCCCAAATAGAACTGCAGCCTCATGAGCAAAGCATTGGATAGAGGCGCCGCCGAGACCACAACCAATAGATTTATAGGGGGATTTTTTTTATACCAGCCGGAATAACGCATCTGTATCAATCTGAAAAAGTATTGGGTTTGATTTGTATTATCTATAGACAATTTACATGGACTGACACACATTCATATGTGTTTGAATATTCAACTAGTAGATGCCCTCACCCTTTGATATATTTTTTTCGATTTGTAAATAATGATATGCCTGCATATCAGATGAGCAGATGTATGTCTCATTATTGCGAGATATCAGTAATGTAAAATGAAAGATCGAGAACATAGCCAATATATTAACATTAAATGTGTAGACATGCACTGTTTCGTGAAACGACGTTATTGAAGAAGCGCTGGCTTCATCATCTCACTAGAATGTAGTCTAGTTCATTTGGAAATATGTGGGAGTTTGACAGCCCGTCAGAAGTGGCATTTTATTCCCTCAGTCTGCGCGCCTTGAGCCCCGGGGCATGTTTTTTTTCCGAGGGCGCGAGATGAAATCGTGGCAGCGGAGAGTAGCGTTTGGGTGGAAAATACTGCCTCTCAACGCTATTCACCGGGAGACCCAGAGAAACGGATGGTTGCTGTGACCTCACTTTGGTAAATCGAACACATTTAAGTTCTGAAAAAAATATGACTTCTAAACACAGAATGTGTTCTTTACCTCTAGGCTAGAAAAAAGAATAGGATTTGATGGGTCTTATAGCCTGTGGCCCTATGCTATGGCACTTGTTCTCTTCTGATATGCAGGTGCGTTGGGTAAATAAGAATTCCCTATCCATAGTAGCAAGCGAATCTCTCTCTCACCTGCTCTCCATCTCTGTATTTCTGTATTTCTCTCTCTCTCTCTCTCTCTCTCTCTCTCTCTCTCTCTCTCTCTCTCTCTCTCTCTCACTCACTCAGATGTTATCGGGGGAAGTAGTGAGTGAGTTGCTGTACTATGATGTGGTCTGGTCTCCTTCTCTGATCTGGCACTATGCAGTGCAGCATTTCCTGTATCCCGCATCTAAGACATTTTAAGAAAGTTGAAGCTCATTTACTGCGTTTCTATACAATTTAAAAACGTTAAAATGGAGAACAGCAAAAACAAGCAAAAATGACCCCACCTGTCACGCCCTGACATTAGTTATCTATGTTTTCTTTATTATTTTGGTTAGGTCAGGGTGTGACAAGGGTGGGTATGCTTGTGTTGTCTTGTCTAGGGTTTTTGTAGATCTAGAAGTTTTTTGTAAGTCCCCTGTCGCTCCAGCGACAGTCCCTAGCCCGGGGTCTCCAGCGACGGTCCCCAGCCCGGGGTCTCCAGCGACGGTCCCCAGCCCGGTGTCTCCAGCGACGGTCCCCAGCCCGGGGTCTCCAGCGACGGTCCCCAGTCCGGGGTCTACAGCGACGGTCCCCGGTCCGGGGCCTCCAGCGACGGTCCCCGGCCCGGAGTCTCCAGCGAAGGTTCCCAGCCCGGGGTCTCCAGCGAGGGTCTTCGGGCCGGGGCCTCCGGCAATGATCTGCGGTCCAGAGCCTCCGGCGATGATCTGCGGTCCAGAGCCTCCGGCGATGATCCGCGGTCCGGATTTACGAAGGCGGAGGGATCAGTGTAAAGAGGGGGGGCGGCATCCAGAACCAGAGCCGCCACCGAGGGTAGATGCCCACCCGGACCCTCCCCTATAAGTTCAGGTTTGCGGTCGGGAGTCCGCACCTTTGGGGGGGGGGGGGGGGGGTACTGTCACGCCCTGACATTAGTTATCTATGTTTTCTTTATTATTTTGTTTAGGTCAGGGTGTGACGAGGGTGGGTATGCTTGTTTTGTCTTGTCTAGGGTTTTTGTAGATCTAGGGGTTTTTGTAAGTCTAGGTAATTGTAGGTCTATGGTGGCCTGAATTGGTTCCCAATCAGAGGCAGCTGTTTATCGTTGTCTCTGATTGGGGATCCTATTTAGGTTGCCATTTTCCCTTTTGGTTTCATGGGTTCTTGTCTATGTGTAGTTGCCTGTTAGCACTCTTTGTATAGCTTCACAGTTCGTTTTGTTGTTTTGTTAGTTTTGTTCAGTGTTCATTCTTAAAATTTAGAGAATGTACTCATACCACGCTGTGCCTTGGTCTCCTCCCTACGATGGCCGTGACACCACCCATTACCACATTGGTTGCTGCACCTTCATTCACCTCAGTCGATCTACAAGCAGATAGCCTATTAGCTATACAATTAGCCGCTACACATTAACTCAGCACCGGGTTTAAAAACCAGGGCTGCAACTTTCACTGGGGACGAAATTCCATTTCCCCCAGTTTTATCATTGGAATGTGAAACAAAACGAGGCTTTAGGACCATGCAGACGCGTGGTCGACTGAGCGGTCGGGTAGGCTGTTTGGAGTGTTTAACTTATTTCAGTAAGATATCTCCCTGCACTAAATCCAAAGTTGTGTCACTGTTGAAAACTCAAATTAATATGTACAGAGCGATCTTGTGTATTCTACTATTCTAACTCTCAACAGTAAGTTGAGACCCCAACTGGGTTCCATTTTATTATAATTTTTTGCTAATATGTCATATCCTGACCTGCTGATCATGACCATGCTAAACAAAGGCTGGATGTTTCAGTAATAGCTTAGAGACATACACAATTAATGCACACAATAATTATTTTGTCTTTCTGAAGAGGAAAGTAATTAGTAGAGCCGGACAGGCTTTATGAGATACATTCTCAACATGTCTGTCAGCACCCACATTCCTTTAATTATTCAGCACAGTCTGTCATGTTAAACTTTTTCTGTTATTCTTCTCCTCAGTTCAGGAAATGATGAACTGTGTCACGGCTGTCTTCGGCCTCCTCATCTGACGAGGAGAAGCGAGAAGGATCGGCGGACCAATACGCAGCGTCGTAGGTGTTCGTCATTTTAATGGAAAAAACTGAACACTACAAAAACAACAAAGAAACAACCGTGAAGCTAAATACCAATCGTGCTGACACAAACACGACACATAGACAATCACCCACAACCCACAATGACAAAACAGGCTACCTAAATGAGGTTCCCAATCAGAGACAACGACTAACACCTGCCTCTGATTGAGAACCATATCAGGCCAAACACAGAAACAGACAAACTAGACATACAACATAGAATGCCCACTCAGATCACACCCTGACCAAACAAAACATACAAACATACAAAGCAAACTATGGTCAGGGCGTGACAGTACCCCCCCCAAGGTGCGGACTCCGGCCGCAAAACCTGAACCTATAGGGGAGGGTCTGGGTGAGGCATCTGTCCGCGGTGGCGGCTCTGGCGCTGGACGTGGACTCCACTCCACCATAGTCTTAGTCCACTTCATTGGCGTCCTCTGAGCGGCGACCCTCTTGAAGGGCCCCACTGGACTGAGGGGCAGCTCCGGACTGAGGGGCAGGTCCGGACTGAGGGGCAGCTCAGGACTGAGGGGCAGCTCCGGACTGAGGGGCAGCTCCTGACTGGCGGGCGGCTCTGGCGGCTCCTGACTGGCGGGCGGCTCTGGCGGCTCCTGACTGGCGGGCGGCTCTGGCGGCTCCTGACTGGCGGGCGGCTCTGGCGGCTCCTGACTGGCGGGCGGCTCTGGCGGCTCCTGACTGGCGGGCGGCTCAGGCGGCGCTGGACAGACGGGCGGCTCAGGCGGCGCTGGACAGACGGGCGGCTCAGGCGGCGCTGGACAGACGGGCGGCTCAGGCGGCGCTGGACAGACGGGCACACCTGTAGGGAGGAGACGGAGAGACAGCCTGGTGCGTGGGGCTGCCACAGGACCCACCAGGCTGGGGAGACCTCCAGGAGGCTTGGTGTTAGGAGGAGGCACCTGAAGGACCGGGCTGTGGGGGAGCACTGGAGCTCTGGTGCGCAGCCTTGGCACCACTCCCCCAGGCTGGATAACTACTCTAGCCCGGACCCTCCAGAGTGCAGGCACAGGTTGAACCGGGCTGTGGGTAAGCACTGGAGATCTAGTGCCTACTACACGCACCTCTCCCTTAGGCTCCACTCCCACATTTGCCCGGCACGAGCGGAGCGCAGGCATAGGACGCACTGCACCCTCCCAGCGCCCTGGAGACACAGCACGCAGAGCCGGCGCAGGATACCCTGGACCGAAACGGCGTACCGGCGACCAGACACGCTGAGCAGGCACCATACGCCCTGGCTGGATGCCCACACTCGCATGACACTTTCGGGGGGCTGCCCTATAGCGCACCGGGCTATGGGCATGTACTGGCGACACCGTGCGCTTAACCGCATAACACGGTGCCTGACCAGTAACGCGCTGCTTATAATAAGCACGAGGAGTGAGCTCAGGTCTGCTACCTGGCTTATTTTTTGGGGGCTGCCTCTCGTACCTGTCGCGCTGCCTTGCTGCCTCCTCATATCGCCGCCGCTCAGCTTTCGCTGCCTCCAGCTCCCCAGCCTGTGCCCAGGGTCCTTCTCCGTTTAAAATCTCCTCCCATGTCCAGGAGTCCTGAGATTTCGGCCGCTGCTGCTGCTGCTGCCCGTTACCACGCTGCTTGGTCCTTTTTTGGTGGGTGATTCTGTCACGGCTGTCTTCGTCCTCCTCATCTGACGAGGAGAAGCGAGAAGGATCGGAGGACCAATACGCAGCGTGGTAAGTGTTTGTCATTTTAATGGAAAAAACTGAACACTACAAAAACAACAAAGAAACAACCGTGAAGCTAAATACCAATCGTGCTGACACAAACACGACACATAGACAATCACCCACAACCCACAATGACAAAACAGGCTACCTAAATGAGGTTCCCAATCAGAGACAACGACTAACACCTGCCTCTGATTGAGAACCATATCAGGCCAAACACAGAAACAGACAAACTAGACATACATTATAGAATGCCCACTCAGATCACACCCTGACCAAACAAAACATATAAACATACAAAGCAAACTATGGTCAGCGTGTGACAAACTGTCTGAAACCCATAGCCACAGGTATCTGATGTGATCCTGATTGTAGAGATATAGAACCACATAGACTGTTAGGATATTAGCTATGGTGCTTCGAGGTGCCAGTCCAAGACCAATTATGCTTGTTTAGAGACATTACCCTTTTGATTGTTATTCAGGGTGATCCAATGGCTTGTCTAAATCCTACTGAAGCACGACACTGCCAGTTATAGTGCCCGAGAATGTTAGATAACATGGTATATGATTTGTATGGTTGATTTGTTAATACCTGCTTAATAGAATTTAATGTTGAGATTTTTTTGCACCTCTTATAGGTATTGGTACTGCATGATGGCCATGGGTTTGGTTTGAGTGAATGTCAGGGGAGGCATCATGAGGAGAGCAGAAGTCCACGCCCATCAGTGAAGGTTACCTTGTGAATATAAAACTTTTCCATATTAGGCCCAAAGGTCAGGTGTCTATTATTGCTGCCCATCTCTCCTTCTTAGGTGGCAGAGCTGTCAATGTGCAAAGTTAATCTTCATGCTAAGTGTCGTTCAGGCTTCTTATGCCAGACAAATAACTCTGAAGAGGGATGAAGCTGAGGGATGTTCCTGCAGAGAAAGATGAGATGAACTTTGAACCAAGAGATAATGAAAAAAAAATAAGTGTTACAAAATTCAGAGCCCCACACACACAGGATGCATATTATGATGATAAAGAATTTGTGCATATATCCATTGTTAGTATGGGAGGGAAAAGGTCATGCCACACAGCTGGGTAGGCTCCCTGTATTCCTTCTGCTCAGGAAAGCAGTCAAATTTCCTTACTCTTCTCTCCGAATGTGAAAAATGAGGCCGGGAATTGTTGTGACGGTCTGAGGAATTGCTTTTCCAAGACAATGTTGCACAATTTTTGCGATATATTTGTTTATCAACAGAATAGGAGGGGATACAGCACATCAACACTGACAGCTCTATTTCAGGTCCATAAATTCTGGTGATCGAATTCAATAAATGAGCAGAAATAGGAAATACAGTAATAGTTCATTAAATGTATGACATAATGGTGGATCAGAATTGAAATGTCAAATAGAACAACATCTAGGGACATATTCCTGAATTGCTTTTGATATATTACATGTCAGAAATTGAATGTTTTTAGTTAAATGTTCAGACTTCGGTCTGATTTTCATGCTTGCGGGTCTACAATTCAAAAGTGGAATCTCTGCATACTGAAAAAGGCATTCAGGGCTTTACTCAATTTGACAGCCTCCAAATAAGTTTGGCCTTGATTGGGCTAATACATGCATCAGTCACTTATTAATTGACTTATAATGTTGAATAACAGGCTGTGTAATATTCAAATAGCACAATTAACTAAAGTAATGAATGCAAATAAGGTTCATTTTATCGTCTGTTTTCATGACGAGATTGTCCGTGTTGTGTCCCGGGTTTATTACTAATGTGAGTGTCTCTACATACAAAACACTGGTACTTGCGTCTAGTTGAGGACTGTGCTGGAAATGGCTGGGTGTAGTTTTGGGACTCATTGGTGATGAATGGAGCAGATACAGTACTTACTTGCCTTAATCCTCTTGGCCCCCTTGGAAGCATAGGGCATCTGCCATGGCTCTCCACCTCAGTAGAAGAAGAGGAGATGTGTAATGGTCCTCTTGGGTTTGACTCATCAAGCTGCAGGGAAGGAGAAGGAGCAGAGAGAGTAAAGTTAGGAGGAGAGGTTAAGAACTGCTGCCAGGACCAGAGGCTAGATTTACTTTGAACAAACCCTGGGGCAGAGAGAAAGTGCACCCGGGAGTGGACCAGGAGATGTAATAATCCTTCTACTGTATCAACTCTGCCTCAAAGAAGCAGAGGTCAATGGTACACTATGAAAATCATCATGGAGTGCTGTAGGTTTACCATGATTGATGGAGTTTTAGTTATTGTGGAAATCCAGGAACTTTAATTAATTTTCTTATCATCGGGTGCTTAAGGATAGCAAAATTATAGCAAAATCTATCTAATATGTGACCAATTGACCAGGCATTTTAACCCATTCACATTTACATGATTCAATGATTCCTGATTCAAGGATTTTCTCTCTGACCATTCTGAGAACAGGCCTATAAGTTAACGTGAATAATTGACAGGTATTGATAGCTCAGTGAATGATTGAGGGATATTGAATTAGCCCAATGAAATCTGCCCGCAGGTGCAGTCCAGTGTCCACCCCTGAGAATACTGATTCCCTCTGTAATGAACCCAAACTAAACTGAGTTGAATCAAACCATCTATGCATATTCTCAATTATATAGATTAATTAGTTGAATCATCTGGAACAAAAACAAGCACACACAGAGGACACATGGACTGAGGAGCCTGATTTGGTTGATTTACAGTGTATTAGGCTACTATCAGATGCAGAAAACAGACCATCTCTCAAGGCTCCAGTGCTGATGAAACATATATTCACACCTTTATCAGCCGCCTGGGAATGCTGTGTCATCTCTGAGGAACGTCTTACAAAATCAAAGCATTCCAATGAATTGGACCGGATCCAAAATCTCATTTGGATGACTCAATGGTGTGTAAAGGTGGATGGGGTTGGTCGCTCCTGTGTGTTATTCTCCTATCTCACCACTAGGTGGGGGTGAAGTTGCCCATCTCCATTCTGGACCCTGTCCTGGAATCAGCAGCCCTTTGTGGCCAGAGTTTGGTCCTTGGGAGCGAAGGGGTGACATACTGCCTGAACCAGAGCCAGCCAGAAAGAGAGAGAGCCCTGTCCTTTTGCAGGCCCGTTGGAGCAAATTGGTCTGACATCGAATGCTTTATTACACCTTGTACCTTGCATCCTCTTTATTACTTACCTCCATCTCTTCCTGGACAACACACATATCTCTTTAAGTGTCTCACATGTTTTCCCCGTCTAAAATTGGGGATGTGTGTAAAGTATCGCTGCGAGGCAACTGAGGGTGCTGTCAGACTCATAAAAGGAGTCATGTAGCACCAGCAGGGACAACACGAAGTTAAAGTGGAACTGACAGCATTTTAGCAACATGAAATCTTATTAAAATCTGTTCATTTACAACCCCAGGAAGAATATACTTTCTTTACATTAAAAAAACTTTCTAGACAGTACAACGCCAAACCCTCCCTCCCTCCCATCCATCCAACCACCCACCCACCAAGGCATCATACAAGGATATCACAGAAAATTAAATTAAATAGGACAAAAACATAAACAGTAATAGAAATAAAAACAATGGAAAAAGTTAAATATAAATAAAAATCGGTATCATAATTATAGTTGAGTCTTAACAGCACAATATATGGCCACTAGAGCAGACATGACTGCTTACCAAAATATACAAGGTACACTAAGTAAAAGACAGGCTCTCCATGTATTGTATGAATTGGGACCCGGTTAAGTTAAACTTTTGTTGGGACCCATGCGCAGTGTACCTAACATTCTCCAGAGGCAGAGATGACATCACCTCCTTAAACCACTGCATAAAGGAAGGCAGCTCTGCAGACTTCCAGTGAAAGAGGACAAGGTGGCGAGCTAGCAGCATGGTAACATTCTGATCTAGGGGAAGTACACCAAAAATGGCAGTGAATGGGTTGGGGCTAATAGTTGTATTACACATATGTGAGAATGCCTCAAATATGGGGTCCCAGACGCCACTCAAAGATTGGCATGTCCAAAACATGTGTCCCACAGTGGCTGGACTCTGATGGCATCTTAAACAGTTGGGTCAACATTTGGATATATTTTTGACAGTTTGTCATTTGAGTAATGGAGAAGGTGCAAAACTTTGAACTGAATGAGCCCATGCCTTATGCTAAATGATGAGGTGTGGATACGCCCAATACTATGTTGCCACATGTCATCGGGTAGCTCGCTACCCATGTCTTGCTTCCATGCATATTCTGTATTTGCCAAGGAAGGCGGATTATTGTTCTGTATTATGTGGTATAATCTGGAGATTGTGCCCTTCAGATACAGGTTAAGATCTAAGCACCTCTCGACTGGACACTTTGTGGGCTCAAGTGGAAATGAAGGGAAATGTTCTTTAGCAAAGCTGCGAATTTGCAGGTACCTGAAAAAGTGGGTATTGGGAATGAGTATTGAATGAGATGAATGTGTTATCAACAAATAGGTTAAAAAAAAACACCAGACCGTTCCCATGCCAGAACTGGAAAGCCGTGTCAATCTGTGACGCTGGGAAGAGATGATTAGATGTTCATGGAGAGAAGCCGCTTACTTGTTTAAGGCTAAAGTGACTTCAGAATTGGGACCAGATTATAAGGGAGTTCTTGACAATGGGATTCAAAACATGGGTGCCAAGGTTCATGGGCAGTGGGGAGCACAGGAGCGAGACAGGAGAAGTTGGAAGGTTTGACTGTAACAAGTTGGACCATCCTTGTTTTCAAATGTAGAAACCCAATAAACACATTTAGATATATTTGCTGACCAATAGTAGTGTCAAAAATTGGGATTTGACTTGCGTGGATTTGACTTGCAGCTGTCCAGTTGTTTGAACATCGACTTTGGAATGAGTACAAAAACCTAGGTAGTACAGTCATCATAACAGAATTAATGTGACCTGCTAATGAAATGGGAAGAGACGACCACCTTGTGAAATCCTGCTTAGTGCGCTCTGGCAGTGTTTTGAAGTTATTTTTAAACAGGAATTGGCATAACGGGAAATTGGCATACCCAATACCTTCTGCTAACTGATTAATGGGGAAGAGCACACTTTTTGTTAGGTTTAACTAACCAGAGAATGTCCCAAGAATGTCCCAAAACCTTGTAGCATGTCCAAGAGATAGGGTATAGACTCCACCGGGTATCAGGGCACAAGGCGAAACCTAGATGCAGACACAGGAGGCAGATGGTTAGAGCTTTTGTAGTTTATTTATAATCCAAAAGCGGTAGGCAAGAGAATGGTCATGGACAGGCAAAAGGTCAAAACCAGATTCTGAGTCCAAGAGGTAAAGAGTGGCAGACAGGCTCGATGTCAGGGCAAGCAGAAGGGTCAAGCAGGCGGGTACGAAGTCCAGAAAATACAGGCAATGGTCAAAACCGGGAAGACTAGAAAAAGAGAATAGAAAACAGGAGCACGGGGAAACACGCTGGTTGACTTGAAAACATACAAGACGAACTGGCACAGTCAAATGTTGAGAGTTGAGGTCAGGAAGTGTTGCAATGAGGTCAGAGAAAAATTGAGCATCATCCCAATTAGGACCAGAAAGGTTAGCCAGAACAACCTGTGTGCTAAACAATTTCCCCATCACTATAACATATCGGCCATTAGCATCTGAAATTACTTTGGAGGAGACAAACAGGGTGCTTTTTCTGATAAGGATGGCTGCCGCTCTGGCCTTAACACCAAAGTTGGAGTGAAATATCTGGTCGACCCATAATCTTTTTAGTTTATCATGGTTGCTGGACCGGAGATGGGTCAATGTCCGAACTTAAAGAATTAAGATGAGCATACATACGCTCGACCACATGGTTAATTCCTTTTAATTTCCAGCTGATAAAGCAAGTGGAGCCTAGAGTATGTGAATTAGGCATAGTCATAGTAATTAGACATGAATGTTAGTACAATCACATGGCCAGTGTGCTGAAAGGTCAGAGTAATAAAATATAAAGAAAAGAAAAACCAGCAACAAAAAAAAAGAAATACCCCTTCCCCCTGTTGGAAGACTGCATCTACCTCTCCTAGACTAGAACAAGATACTATCATGTTAAACTGAACCTCAGTAGAGCTCTATCCAGGGCCAACATAATCAAGTTTACACATAGGGAAGGAATTCTGGAGGGACCACCTCAGTTCTCTAATGTATCTTATGCATCAGAGAACTGAGTGTGTGCAAAGCTGTCATCAAGGCAAAAAGGTGGCTACTTTGAAGAATCTAAAATCTAAAATATTTTGATTTGTTTAACACTTTTTTGGTTACTACATGATTCCATATGTTATTTCATAGTTTTGATGTCTTCACTATTATTTTACAATGTAGAAAATAGTAAATATAAATAAAACCCTTAAATGAGTGTCCAAACTTTTGACTGGTACCGTACATACCATAATTGTTCATAACATCAAGTTATTGGAAGAATAATTGTCCTATTTGGCAGTAGGGTGGAGGCACATTTCTAATCAAAAGATGAGTTCACTAGTTGTTGATAGGTGGGCTAGTGTTGTCGTTCACTAGTCGTGGTAGGTGGGCTAGTGTAGGGTCAGGGTCAGAGTACGGGCTTACAATGGCTAGTTAGCCGTATGCCGCCTGTCCTCCTGTGGATGTAGGTGCGTGAAGATGTATTCTTTGGCCCTGGTTGGGTCCACGAATGTCTTCTGCTCACCGGAGGGAGTAGTGATCTTCAGCACTGCTGGTTAGAGAATGCCAAACTTGGTGTCCCGACAGCGATGTAGGAGCCACGTCACTTCGTTGAAGGCCGACCTCTTCTTCATGACTGCCGCCGTGTATTCCGGGTAAATGCAAATCTTCTTGCCTTCGTGGTCGATGGGAGCTGCTCGTGATGCCTTACGGAGGATATCTTCTTTCTGCTGAAAGTAGTGGAATTTGACTACGATGGGTCTGGGTGGCTCCCCATTCTTCGGTGCGGACTGTAAACTCCTGTGCATACGGTCAAGGGTAGGGGCGTAATCGAGGCCTATGGTCTCCAGTTCCTCTCTCATGCCGAAAATGCGACCGTTCTCCCGGCGCTGCCAGTTCTTGAGGTCCTCGACCTTGGAAGTAAGTTTGACGACATCTGATGATAGCCGGGTGACTTGCTCTTCCAGTATCACCACTTTGTTAGAAGTAAGTATTTTTGCCACCCTACAGGCTATTCAGACGGGTGTCCTGTTTCGCCAAGTCTTCTTTAACGGAGTCAATCTTTGTGTTGACCTTGGTAGCGAGAGTGGCTATTTGTGTGGATAGGTCAGTGGATAGTGACTCCATCTTAGACAGCACAGTCTGTTCAGACTTAGTGCTAGCCGCTATTACCTTGGCTAGATCAGGGGGGGGGGGGGGGGGGGGGGTCAGAGTCCGTGACAGTGTCCGGTGAGCCCAAGGCGTTATTAGAGGCCTGCTCTTTTGCGACTCGTGGCCATTGTTGTTTCGACATGTTACGATGAAAAGGCCAAAAATGTCAGGAAGAATTGACAAATTTGTGAATTGCGTTTGATTCCTAATAAAATATTAGAAAATAAACGCGGTAGGGAGGTTTTGGTGAAATATTAATAGTAAATTGTTAGCCCTTGACATGAGCACCGAAAAAAACAAATCTTTACACGTTGCTGCTCACCAGCGCCCCCCTTTTACATTTTCTGACAAACGGGCACTTAAATATCATTGTTTTGCGTTTTCATGAATTCATAGAATGTTTTGGAATTACGTATAGTAAGGCATTTGTGAAAATGTTATAGCATATAGAGTAGGAATGCGGCCGTGCGTTTGGACAATTAATAGACACTGCAGTAAATTAAACCTAATAAAAACATCTGTCTCATCCAGGACTGGAGTCCACTCAGACCAGTACGCCATAGCCAATCAGAGCTACAGTAGGCCTTTATGCAAACAACCCATTTGCCACACAGGCCTGCCATCATTCACTTTGAACTGGACTGTGTTTACAGGCAGTTGCAACAGCATGACTTTAGATCATTAGAACGCATTCGGCAAAAGCCACAAAATACATCTAAATGGATATCTGCAAAGATGTAAATATAACGGGAGTCCTCTTACATTTGGGAACTTTACAGTCCTATTGATGAAAAAACATAAAAAGGTAGGCTATTTTTCCCTATATGCACAACAACAACAAGATCAACAACTAATGCTAGCCAGAGCAAGATGAGCTACAAATCTAACGAAGGAACATTAGATAAACCCTCTCAAACTTTTTCAGCTAGTTGGCTGTCAAATTTGCACTGATAAATGATGGGGTATTGTAGTAGCCTGCTCATCCTTCTGCAGCTTTCCTGCCAATGCATGCTTGTCCCAAACAAGCACCTAAGCTAACTGGCTAAAGCTGGCTTGCTTGCAAGCTAGCGACTTCCAGACACAAATTAAAGAACATCTCACTCTGAGCATTTTACGTTCGTAAATTCATCAGTTATTCTGTGCTCTGAATTTACGAACGCAAGAGATATGCTGTCTGGATAACAGTCGTTCAAGTTCAGCATAGCTAGCTAGCAAAGTGATTCTCATTTCTTGCTAGCTAACCAAATGACACCTGCATCTATGGTTACCGCATCAACTGATATGATGCAACTCTGTCTGGACATTCTCAGGTTATGGTGTCTCTGTCCTGACCTGTAATGCATTCGGTATTGACCCCGACAGGCAGCTGATTGTTAACTTGTGTTTGCAATGCCGCAACTTCTCGAAGGACAAACAAGTGGTGTCCCTGTATCTATAATGTGAGTTGCATAATACGAACATGATCCCACAAACTCATCACTGAACAAATAATGGTTAACCAATTGCTTTGACTCAGGGTGCTTATAAAATCCCACTTTGGTGTACCTTTCTTTTCTTAATTAAACTGTCTCCTTGTTCTAAAATTATTCTAATGCCATTATGGACATCTTAAGTAACAATATTTACAGCCATTGATTCAGGACTGGGGAGGTCAAACATATGACTTCATAGACACAGAGCTACAGAACATGCCCTGGCTGCTATAAGCTATTGTTATAGTCTAGCATAAATTACTTATAACCATAAACCATTGTTATTGGCATTGATAAACTACCCTATCCATTGATAATAAAAACATTTTTAAGACCCATTCCTTAATTAGGCATATTTTTTTACATGCAGGAGAGCCTACATTCATATTGGTATGTCACACACACACACACACACACACACACACACACACACACACACACACACACACACACACACACACACACACACACACACACACACACACACACACACACACACACACACACACACACACACACACACACACACAAACTTGAAGACACATAATCAAACATTCCAATCTAATATGTTTATTTTTTTATTTACAACTGTCTAAATAAACTGTCAGTGGGAGCTCAACTTCAGTCGAAGAGAGAAAAGATGAGGATAAATAATGTCAAAGTTAATTTACTGAACTTTCAGCCGCATGAGGAGCTGCAAATCAATGTTTTCAGCATCGAAAGTGAATTTCATAAAAAATGCCCTGAGAGTTCTCTTATCCTTTTCCCTGCAACAGTTATTTAAAAGCAGTTCCTCAGTGGAAGTGACAGCTTAAAGATGGAATTAGGGCCGTGGCTGTTTGTTTACATTCCCCACCAGCCACTACACTATCAGAGCAGAGCAGGAGACTGGAGTAAATTAGGACGTTACATACATGTACAGTATGAGCTCTGGATGATTAGAGAGTAGGCAGTGAGGTGAAAGTCCCAATACCAAACAGTTTTCACTTTTATGAACTCATTGGGTGCAGGGCTAATGCTCCAACACGCATACATAATAAAGTTGTGCCTCTTCTACTTCACCTCAATGGTACAGTTGTTAGGTAACATCAACAACAGTTGGTACCATTACAGGACCATATGCTTGAGTTAGAGTCCTACTCTATGATATTAAAGTGAGAGCACGCTTCTGATGTTCCTGAGGGTTCGGTCAAGGACGCAAACACCAGAACATAGGCTGTAATTAGGTAACGAGTCCACTAGAGAAGGTACAGCACAAACAACAAAAAAAAAAAAAAAAAAAAAAAAAAGGTACAGCATAACATGTACACATCAGCTGTTTAGCCCACTATAGGGAAGGTACAGCACAATATGTTCACATCAGCTGTTTAGCCCACTATAGGGAAGGTACAGCATAATATGTTCACATCAGCTGTTTAGCCCACTATAGGGAAGGTACAGCACAATATGTTCACATCAGCTGTTTAGCCCACTATAGGGAAGGTACAGCACAATATGTTCACATCAGCAGTTTAGCCCACTATAGGGAAGGTACAGCACAATATGTTCACATCAGCTGTTTAGCCCACTATAGGGAAGGTACAGCACAATATGTTCACATCAGCTGTTTAGCCAACTATAGGGAAGGTACAGCATAATATGTTCACATCAGCTGTTTAGCCCACTATAGGGAAGGTACAGCATAACATGTTCACATCAGCTGTTTAGCCCACTATAGGGAAGGTACAGCATAACATGTTCACGTCAGCTGTTTAGACCACTATAGGCAAGGTACAGCATAACATGTTCACATCAGCTGTTTAGCCCTCTATAGGGAAGGTACAGCATAACATGTACACATCAGCTGTTTAGCCCGCTATAGGGAAGGTACAGCATAACATGTACACATCAGCTGTTTAGCCCACTATAGGGAAGGTACAGCATAACATGTACACTTCAGCTGTTTAGCCCACTATAGGGAAGGTACAGCATAATATGTTCACATCAGCTGTTTAGCCCACTATAGGGAAGGTACAGCATAATATGTTCACATCGTTTAGCCCACTATAAGGAAGGTAAAGCATAACATGTACACATCAGCTGTTTAGCCCACTATAGGGAAGGTACAGCATAATATGTACACATCAGCTGTTTAGCCCGCTATAGGGAAGGCACAGCATAACATGTACACATCAGCTGTTTAGCCCACTATAGGGAAGGTACAGCATAACATGTACACATCAGCTGTTTAGCCCACTATAGGGAAGGTACAGCATAACATGTACACATCAGCTGTTTAGCCAACTATAGGGAAGGTACAGCATAATATGTTCACATCGTTTAGCCCACTATAGGGAAGGTACAGCATAACATGTACACATCAGCTGTTTAGCCCACTATAGGAAAGGTACAGCATAACATGTACACATCAGCTGTTTAGCCCACTATAGGGAAGGTACAGCATAACATGTACACATCAGCTGTTTAGCCCACTATAGAGAAGGTACAGCATAACATGTTCACATCAGCTGTTTAGCCCACTATAGGGAAGGTACAGCATAACATGTACACATCAGCTGTTTAGCCCACTATAGGGAAGGTACAGCATAACATGTTCACATCAGCTGTTTAGCCCACTATAGGGAAGGTACAGCATAACATGTTCACATCAGCTGTTTAGCCCACTATAGGGAAAGTACAGCATAACATGTACACATCAGCTGTTTAGCCCACTATAGGGAAGGTACAGCATAACATGTACACATCAGCTGTTTAGCCCACTATAGGGAAGGTACAGCATAACATGTTCACATCAGCTGTTTAGCCCACTATAGGGAAGGTACAGCATAACATGTTCACATCAGCTGTTTAGCCCACTATAGGGAAGGTACAGCATAACATGTTCACATCAGCTGTTTAGCCCACTATAGGGAAGGTACAGCATAACATGTTCACATCAGCTGTTTAGCCCACTATAGGGAAGGTACAGCATAACATGTACACATCAGCTGTTTAGCCCACTATAGGGAAGGTACAGCATAACATGTACACATCAGCTGTTTAGCCCACTATAGGGAAGGTACAGCATAACATGTACACTTCAGCTGTTTAGCCCACTATAGGGAAGGTACAGCATAATATGTTCACATCAGCTGTTTAGCCCACTATAGGGAAGGAACAGCATAATATGTTCACATCGTTTAGCCCACTATAGGGAAGGTACAGTGTAGTGTGTTCACATCAGTTGTTAGTCTTATCAATCAACATAGGTGAGCTTCATCCCCTACATACTACATACTACATACTACGTAAACCTTGTTCAAGTAAAAGAGCAGCAACATATTGAGCCCTTGCTTCCTCATCAACAACACCAATTCTAGAGTATTTTCAACTTTTCAACCCTTTCTGTGTGTTGCTTCTTTAACATAACCAATTGATATTTAAGTGTCTGTTGTGTTGAGCTCCAACGTGAATTCTCAGAGGGGTTTCGTTGTTCCATCTCACACAGTTATAAAATGAAACGTCCTCTCACTGTCAACTGCGTTTATTTTCAGCAAACTTAACATGTGCAAATATTTGTATGAACATAACAAGATTCAACAACTGAGACATATGTGACTAACAGAACATGAATAATGTGTCCCTGAACAAAGGGGGGTCAAAATCAAAAGTAACAGTCAGTATCTGGTGTGGCCACCAGCTGCATTAAGTACTGCAGTGCATCTCCTCCTCATGGACTGCACCAGATTTGCCAGTTCTTGCTGTGAGATGTTACCCCACAACAAGCTCAGTCCGATGACGCTGTGACACACCGCCCCAGACCATGACGGACCCTCCACATCCAAATCAATCCCGCTCCAGAGTACAGGTCTTGGTGTAACGCTCATTCCTTCGACGGTAAACGCGAATCCGACCATCACCCCTGGTGAGACAAAACCGCAACTCGTCAGTGAAGAGCACCTTTTGCCAGTCCTGTCTGGTCCAGCGACGGTGTGTTTGTGCCCATAGGCAACGTTGTTGCCGGTGATGTCTGGTGAGGACCTGCCTTCCAACAGGCCGACAAGCCCTCAGTCCAGCCTCTCTCAGCCTATTGCGGACAGTCTCAGCACTGATGGAGGGATTGTGCGTTCCTGGTGTAACTTGGGCAGTTGTTGTTGCCATCCTGTACCTGTCCTGCAGGTGTGATGTTCGGATGTACCGATCCTGTGCAGGTGTTGTTACACGTGGTCTGCCACTGCGAGGACGATCAGCTGTCCATCCTGTCTCCCTGTAGTGCTGTCTTAGGCGTCTCACAGTACGGCCATTGCAATTTATTGCCCTGGCCCCATCTGCAGTCCTCATGCCTCCTTGCAGCATGCCTAAGGCACATTCACGCAGATGAGCAGGGACCCTGGGCATCTTTCTTTTGCTGTTTTTCAGAGTCAGTAGAAAGGCCTCTTTAGTGTCCTAAGTTTTTATAACTGTGACCTTAATTGCCTACCATCTGTAAGCTGTTAGTGTCTTAACGACCGTTCCACAGGTGCATGTTCATTAATTGTTTATGGTTCATTGGACAATCATGGGAAACAGTGTTTGAACCCTTTACAATGAAGATCTGTGAAGTTATTTGGATTTTTACGAACCATCTTTGAAAGACAGGGTCCTGAAAAAGGGAAGTTTTTTTTGGTTGCTGAGTTTACATCTACTTCCGTCAAGTGTGGATGGATAATGAACCCTTTCCCCAACAATAACACCCCTGAGAGATACAAAACAAGAAACACAAACAACACACAGACATGACACTGGAACAGAAACAGAAACAATGACGACTGGGGAAGAAACCAAAGGGATTGACATATATAGGGCAGGTAATCAAGGAGGTGATGGAGTCCAGGTGAGTGTCATTATGTGCGTAACGCTGGTGACAGGTGTGCGCCATAACAGGCAGCCTGGTGACCTAGAGGCCGGAGAGGGAGCACACGTGACACCTACATTCATATTGCTATGTAGTGAAATATTTACACATTCTTTGTTTTCTCTACATGTTCAACTTCAGTTTCAAGTTTAATGTCACGTGCACAAGTACAGTGAAATTACTTTCTTGCAGCTCTAAACCCAACAATGCAGTAATCAATATCAATATAGTTTGAAGCTATATGCAAGGTCAGATCCAATACTATCCGACCTCAGGATAAAAGACCCAGATGCAGACAGTTCGAAGTAACAAATGTTTATTACAAAAACAGGGGGCAGGCAAATGACAGGTCAAGGGCATGCAGAGGTCAGTAATCCAGAGCAGAGTCTGTAATGTACAGAACTGCAGGCAGGCTCAGGGTCAGGGCAGGCAGAATGGTCCCTGTTTTCCAGCTAAACTAGAAAACAGGGACTAGAGAGAAAACAGGAGCACGGGAAAAATTATGGTAGGCTTGACAAGACAAGACGAACTGGCAACTAACAAACAGAGAACATAGGTAAAAATACACAGGGATAATGGGGCAGATGGGCGACACCTTGAGGGGGTAGACAGGTGACAAGCACAAAGACAGGTGAAACAGATTAGGGTGTGACAAATACCATATTTACAATGTGCCGATATACTGGAGTGATAGAGGTAGATACAGTGCATTCGGAAAGTATTCAGACCCCTTGACTTTTTCCACATTTTGTTACGTTACAGCCTTATTCTAAAATTGATTACATTTATTTTTTCCTCATCAATCTACACACAATGCCCCATAATGACAAAGCAAAACCATTTTTTTTTGCAAATGTATTCAAAATAAAAAACTGAAATATCACATTTACATAAGTATTCAGACCCTTTACTCAGTACATTGTTGAAGCACCTTTGGCAGTGATTACAGCCTCGAGTCTTCTTGGGTATAATGCTACAAGCTTGGCACATCTGTATTTGGGGGAGTTTCTCCCATTCTTCTCTGCAGATCCTCTCAAGCTCTGTCAGGTTGGATGGATGAGTGTCGCTGCACAGATATTTTCAGGTCTCTCCAGAGATGTTAGATTGGGTTCATGTCCGGGCTCTGGCTGGGTCACTCAAAGACATTCAGAGACTTGTCCCGAAGCCACTCATGCATTGTCTTGGCTGTGTGCTTAGGGTTGTTGTCCTATTGGAAGATGGACATAGGTTGTCTGGGATGATGGATTTGATGTGTACCATAACCAGCCTTATAGTTTGGAGTTCAAACCTGGTCACATCTTTCTGTAAGCACAGTTGAACACTGTCTTTTGATGCAACGTGTCAGAGTATGGATAGTTTAGGAAGGGCCAGCACATAAAACCTTACAGTGTGAGTAGTATCATAAAAAGCTAAGTTTATACTTGGCAGGAGAAGGGAGTGTTAATAGATTCCTCAGACTGGTGCTTAAACCATAATAGCTTAATAGCATAATAGCTCTCAACAGTATAGCCTTCACAATTAACAGTGTAATTGTGTGAACACAAGAAAGAGTAGAGCGCGTCCATGTCATGCACAATATGGTATGTCAGTTGTCAACCACTACAACAGCAACCCATGGGGCATCCTCTCTTGACTCAACATGCTTAATTGTCTGAAATATGACAAAATCCATGTGTAATTTCTGTCTTAAATACCAGTTGCTGACTAATGTTGTGATACTGCAGCAGTGGTGGAAAATGTACCCAATTGTCATAGTTGAGTAAAAGTATAGATACCTTAATAGAAAGTTACTCAAGTAAATGTGAGTCACCCAGTAAAATACTACTTGAGTAAAAGTCTAAAAGTATTTGGTTTTAAATATACTTAAGTATCAAAAGTAAAAGTATAAATAATTTCAAATTCCTTATATTAAGCAAAGCAAACTGCATAATTTTCTTATTAAATGTTTTTACGGATAGCCAGGGGCACACTCCTGGCTATCCATACTGTAGATGCATTTGTGTTTAGTGAGTCCGCCAGACCATAGGCAGTAGGGATAACCACATGTTCTCTTGATAAGTACGTGAACTTCACAGTTTTCCTGTCCTGCTAAGCATTCAAAATGTAACGAGTACTTTGGGTTGTCAGGGAAAATCTATGGAGTATAAAGTACAATATTTACTTTTGGAATGTAGTGAACTAAAAGTAAAAGTTGTCAAAAATATAAATAGTCAAATAAAGTACAGATACAGTACCCCAAAAAACGACGTAAGTAATACTTAAAAGTATTTTGACTTAGTATTAAGTACTTTACACCACTGTCCTGCAGTATATATTAGCAATGCTTAGTTATATGGCAATAATTTCGGACATGCAGGAAAACCTGTGTATTCAAACGGAGTGGTACTGTGGTCACAATCAGTCTGAAAAGAACAGGACTTCTAGATCAACAGGTGCCTATCCACATGAACAAAATACTACAGTTTACTATAATATACTAAAGTACTTAGTATAGAATTCTGTAGTAAACTGTAGAATACTATACTACACAATGTATCATCCCTCGATCACGTGTAGTAGTTTTTCTGCAGTAGGTTTCCTGAAGAATAAAGCTTCCACTTCTATATCAAAGATAATAAAACCAGAACACGATAGTAACTACTACAGTAATGTCCGCAAAAATGCAACAGTAAATACTACACTACACTAATCTGCAAAAACACTCCAGGAAATATTACAGTATGCTACAATCTGCAAAGAACGACTGTAAGTATTACAGTATGCTACAATCTGCAAAAACACTACATTAATTACTGTAGTATATACTACAGTTTTTTTTACGACAGTATTTCTACTATAGTGAACTGTAAATACTAATTCAACAGTGAATACTACAGTAAAGTCTGCAAAAACACTTCAGTGAATACTATAGTATCTATTCATGTGGGTAAAGTTGTAATCTACACTGAGCGTACGCCTGCTCTCGCCTGCTCTTTCCATGATATAGATAGACTGACCAGCTGAATCAAGGTGAAAGCTATGATCCCTTATTGATGTCACTTTTTAAATCCACTTCAATCAGTGTAGAATAGATGAAGGGGAGGAGACAGGTTAAAGGAGGATGTTTAAGCCTTGAGACAATTGAGACATGGATTGTGTATGTGTGCCATTCAGAGGGTGAATGGGCAAGACAAAAGATTCAACTGCCTTTGAACGGGGTATGGTAGTAGGTGGCAGGCTCATCGGTTTGTTTTAAGAACTGCAATGCTGCAGGGTTTTTCACACTCAATAGTTTCCCGTGTGTATCAAGAATGGTCCACCACGCAAAGAACATCCAGCCAACTTGACACAACTGTGGGAAGCATTGGAGTAAACAAGGTCCAGCGTCCCTGTGGAACGCTTTCGACACCTTGTAGAGTCCATGCCACAACGAATTTATGTTGTTCTAAGGGCAAAAAGGGGTGTGGGTGCAACTCAATATTAGGAAGGTTTTATTAATGTTTTGTACACTCAGTGAATAATAATAAATGCCATTTAGCAGACACTTTTATCCAAAGCGACTTGCTAGAGCAGGAGGAAGAGGAGGAGGAGGAAGAGTACCGACTTGGTACTGGAGCTCCAAGTCTAGGTTCAAGAGGCTTCTAAACAGCTTCTACCCCCAAGCCATTAGACTCCTGAACATCTAATCAAATGGCTACCCATACTATTTACATTTCCCCCCCCCCCTTCTACGCTGCTGCTACTCTCTGTTATTATCTCTGCATAGTCACTTTAATAACTCTACCTACATGTACATATTACCTCAACTACCTCGAAACCGGTGCCCCCGCAAAATTGACTCTGTACCGATACCCCCTCTATATAGCCCCACTATTGTTATTTACTGCTGCTCTTTAATTATTTGTTATTCTTATCTCTAACTTTTTGGGGGTATTTTCTTAAAACTGCATTGTTGGTTAAAAGCTTGTAAGTAAGCATTTCACTGTAAGGTCTATACCTGTTGTATTTGGCGCATGTGACAAATAAAATTTGATTTGAATCAATTGGCCGTGCTGCTGCTCCAAGTTTCAACTGTTCTGCCTGCGGCTATGGAACCCTGACCTGTTCACCGGACGTGCTACCTGTCCCAGACCTGCTGTTTTCAACTCTCTAGAGACAGCAGGAGCGGTAGAGATACTCTTAATGATCGGCTATGAAAAGCCAACTGACATTTACTCCTGAGGTGCTGACCTGTTGCACCCTCGACAACCATTGAGATTATTATTATTTGACCCTGCTGGTCATCTATGAACATTTGAACATCTTGGCCATGTTCTGTTATAATCTCCACCCGGCACAGCCAGAAGAGGACTGGCCACCCCTCATAGCCTGGTTCCTCTCTAGGTTTCTTCCTATGTTCTGGCCTTTCTAGGGAGCTTTTCCTAGCCACCCTGCTTCTACACCTGCATTGCTTGCTGTTTCGGGTTTTAGGCTGGATTTCTGTGCAGCACTTTGAGATATCAACTGATGTAAGAAGGGCTTTATAAATCAATTTGATTTGATTTGAGGAGGAGGAGGAAGAAGAGGATGATTGGACACACCTACTAATTTCAGGGTTTTTCTTTATGTTTACTATTTTCTACATTGTAGAATAATAGTGAAGACATAAAAACTAGGAAATAACACATATGGAAACATGTAGTAACCAAAAAAGTGTGTAGCCACCCTTTGCCTTGATGACAGCTTTGCACACTCTTGGCATTCTCTCAACCAGCTTCACCTGGAATGCTTTTCCAACAGTCTTGAAGGAGTTCCCACAAACGCTGAGCACTTGTTGGCTGCTTTTCCTTCACTCTGCTCATCCCACAATATCTCAATTGGGTTGATGGGTCTATTTTTCAACTGTGGTGTGATGTTTCACAAAGGTTCTGAACCTTTCTATTCTCATAGATTCGACATATATTTTTTTTTTACTAAGAGTATTATTATATTATTAATCGATTGACTGTCACGCCCTGATCTGTTTCACCTGTCTGTGTGATTGTCTCTACCCTCCTCCAAGTGTCGCCCATCTTCCCCATTATCCCCTGTGTATTTATACCTGTGTTCTCTGTTTGTCTGTTGCCAGTTTGTTTTGTTCCTCAAACCTACCAGCGGTTTTCCCCTTGCTCCTGTCTTGTCTATATTCCTGTTCTCTAGTTTACCCGGTTTTGACCTTTCTGCCTGCCCTGACCCTGAGCCTGCCTGCTGTCATGTACCTTTGCCCCACTACACTGGATTACTGACCTCTGCCTGATCTGACCCTGAGCCTGTCTGCCGTCCTGTACCTTTGCCTTCCCGTGTTCGAATTAATAAACTTTTGTTACTTCGACACTGTCTGCACCTGGGTCTTACCTTCAAACGTGATAAAAACAAATAATCTAATGATTCTATCTCTTTGCAGCAAAATCTGCAGGGCTGGGATGGTTGTATCCCCCATATATATAACAAACTATTGGTTGCAAGAATGCGCGAAGTGCATTATCAGAATAAAAAAAAAAAAAAAAGTGCATTATCAGAATAAAAAGTGCAGAATGTTAATTGTGCAGAATGTTAATTTTTTATTTTTTCTGGGGGGTCGCCCAGGGAGCCATACAAGATAAAACCGCCACTGGATATTTCTATGGGTATTTAATTTAATTATTATTTGTCTACGCTTCATTTGTTAATGGGCATAAAGGCAATGAAATGTACCAATATGTATAGTTGCATGTTTTTGTAAGCCTGGGTCCCAGGAAAACACAGAATTTCTAATTTGGGTCCCAGGCTGAACAAGTTTAACCTGTTTGGGCTGCAGGGGCAGTATTGAGTAGCCGGATAAAAGGTGCCCATTTCAAACGGCCTCGTACTCAATTCTTGCTCGTACAATATGCATATTATTATTACTATTGGATAGAAAACACTCTCTAGTTTCTAAAACCGTTTGAATTATATCTGTGAGTAAAACAGAACTCATTTTGCAGCAAACTTCCTGACAGGAAGTGGAAAATCTGAAATCGATGCTCTGTTCTACGGCCTGCCTATTAATGTCCTTGATATTTATTAGAATACATGCACTTCATACGTCTTCCACTAGATGTCGACAGGCAGTGAGAGAAGAAATGGAGTGTGTAACTTGATCTGGGGTCGAATAATAGCTCTCGGCATGACGTGTCACCAGTTTCCTGTTTTCTGGAGAGCGCGTGAAGGGACCTGGATTTGCCTTCTGATAAGCTGTCGTTATGGACGACTAATATCTCCGGCTTTGATTTTATTTGATACATGTGACAATATCATCGTAAAGTATGTTTTTTTCAATATAGTTTTATTAGATTATTGAAATTTATTCGGGACGTTAGGCGTGTTGCGTTGTGTGCCTTTGTTCAGGAAGGAGAGCTTAGCGCCACTTTGCTAGCTTTCCGTGCTAATTGACTGGAGAAGAGGACATTCTAAATCCAAACAACGATTGTTCCCGACAAAGGACCCCTTGTACAACATTCTGATGAAAGATCATCAAAAGTAGGACCCATTTTATGATGCTATTTCATATATCTGTCGAACATGTGAAATAGTCGTTTGCGCCCAGATTTTGGGTACTCTCTCGCTATACCTAAGCTGGATGTCGTAATGAAGTTATTTTTAGAATTCTAACACGGCGATTGCATTAAGAACTAGTGTATCTATCATTTCCTATACAACATGTATTTTTTAGTAACGTTTATGTATAGTTATTTGGTCAGAATAGTTGAGTGCCATAAAAATATCCGCACATTCTGGGAAAAAGATGCTACGTTAGCACAATGTATAACCACTGATTTCAGCTCTAAATATGCACATTTTCGAACAAAACATAAGTGTATGTATAACCTGATGTTATAGGACTGTCATCTGATGAAGCTTATCAAGGTTAGTCTTATATATATCTATATATCTTTTGCTGGTTTATTCGCTATCGCTAATGTGCCTATTGCTATCGCTAACGTGCCTTGATGAATGAATGCGGTAGTGTGGTAGGCTATTGTAGTAAGCTAATATAATGCTATATTGTGTTTTCGCTGTAAAACATTTAAAAAATCGGAAATATTGGCTGGATTCACAAGATGTTTGTCTTTAATTTGCTATACACCATCGATTTTTCAGAAATGTTTTATGATGAGTATTTAGGTATTTGACGTTGGTGTCTGTAATTACTCTGGCTGCTTCGGTCCTATTTGTGACGGTAGCTGTGATGGTAGCTGCAATGTAAAACTGATTTATACCTCAAATATGCACATTTTTCGAACAAAACATAGATTTATTGTATAACATGTTATAAGACTGTCATCTGATGAAGTTGTTTCTTGGTTGGTTCTTGGTTAGTTAGGTTGGCTTTGTGCATGCTACCTGTGCTGTGAAAAATGTCTGTCCTTTTTTGTATTTGGTGGTGAGCTAACATAAATATATGTGGTGTTTTCGCTGTAAAACATGTTGGCTGGATTCACAAGATGTTTATCTTTCATATGCTGTATTGGACTTGTTAATGTGTGAAAGTTAAATATTTCTAAAAAATATATTTTGAATTTCGCGCCCTGCACTTGAAGTGGCTGTTGTCATATTGTGCCCGGCTTCGGGCTTGCAGCCAGAAGAAGTTAAGAACCCCTGTGCTAGAAAACCCTTTTGGATTTAAGTATAACTTTAAGTATAACATAGTGGAACTGTTAACAATATATTCATAACAGCAGAGTAGCCAGAACACAATGGCAACCTATTCTCCTATGTAGCCCGCTGGGCCCTGGTCTAAAGTATTGCACTAAATAGGGAATAGGGTACAATTTGGGACACAAAAAGCCACAGCAACACAGAGATCTGTAACACTCTGGCCTCGGCGCTCTTCCCTGTTCTCAGGACATTAGCTTTATAAGTGCAAAAGTTTTTCTCCACCTCATGGCAAAATGTGTAGAATTGCAGGATATTACCTTTGAAACTGCAAAAATGTATATTTTCCCCAAACGACTATTTTTTCTCTGCTCCATGCCAAAATGTGTCACGCCTACTCCTGATCCCCCTCTCCAGCGCTCGATGTCGGCGGTCTAATAACCACCGGTCCTGACAACCATCATTACGTACACCTGCTCCCCATCATTACGCACACCTTCTCCCCATCATTACGCACACCTTCTCCCCATAATTACGCACACCTTCTCTCCATCACTACGCACACCTTCTCCCCATCATTACGCACACCTTCTCCCCATCATTACGCACACCTTCTCCCATCATTACGCACACCTTCTCCCCATCATTACGCACCCCTTCTCCCCATCTTTATGCACACCTGCTCCCCATCATTATGCACACCAGCTCCCCATCATTATGCACACCTGCTCTACATTATTACGCACACCTGGACTTCATAATCACCTTGATTACCTTCCCTTTATTTATCCCTCAGTAGCCTCAGTCATCAGGCAGTATTGGTTTGTTTTCACGTTCAGCACGCTACTCCTGTTTTGTTCATCTGTCTTTTTATTATTAAACTATCTTTCTGCGCCTGCTTTCTGACTCACTGTGTATACGTCACAAAATGTGAAGAATTTCAAGAAATTAACTTTAACAATGCAAAATTATCCACTGCCGAAAAGGGGGGGCACTATAATGTTATGCCCACGAGGTGAGGGGACTCAACCAATTTCGCTTAGGACCCGCAAAAGGCTAGAGGTGGCACTTGCTACATGCTTCATCCTGCAGAATAGAGCCTTGGCTAGGCTGATATCCCAACAGTATATAAAACATCCATGGCCAGGGCTTGAGCTTCAGTCAAGAACTCCAGTTCAGGTCTGTTGTCCTTTGAGAAAATTGACCATTGTTGTCCTGAATTTGGAATTCGGTACCACAATCTCCTTTGCAGAGTCATTGTATCATTGCTGATGCTCTGCGCTAAAGCCATAACGTCACTAGTGAGTTGGGAAGACAAAAGGCCAGCACTGCTTCACTACCACAATATAGTGTTGTAGCTACTGCAAAGATATGGTTTGTCCCCATTGACTCCGTCACAGTCACAGACTTGCTCTATCACTATCAATATAGATTCAACATCTCTGATAGCATCTTCTGCCTCACAGAGCATGAGGCACTGGGCCATATCTGAAGATAACCATCAGAGCATGAGGCACTGGGCCATATCTGAAGATAACCATCAGAGCATGAGGCACTGGGCCATATCTGAAGATAACCATCAGAGCATGACTAGGGACTCACTGCTTCACACTGGGATGCACACACATACCCTTAGAAAACATATAGACACATAAGAAGCACAATACGATAGAACACACACACACACACACACACACACACACACACACACACACACACACACACACACACACACACACACACACACACACACACACACACACACACACACACACACATACACTTAGAAAACATATAGACACATAAGAAGCACAATACGATAGAACACACACACACACACACACACACACACACACACACACACACACACACACACACACACACACACACACACACACATACACACACACATACACACACACGCACACACACAGAGAGAGAGAGAGAGAGAGAAACACATTACGAGGAATCAGCAGCATTCTGTCTGTGACTGATTCAGTGTGTGAGATCTGTATTGTCCAATGAACAGCCTATCTGGCGTGGGAGTCAGTCCTGGATGTTGATATATGGAGTAAATCTCCTCAGCACAGCATCCCCTTTCACCTCTACAGCCCGCTGCTGGTCTTTTCGTTTAAAGGTAAGTCAAAATAAAATAAAAGAGGGATTGAGCCACTCTGTCTCTGACACGCAGCACAGGGCTATCCAAACAGAGCAAATCAACTCTACAGCCACAGCTAAAACACCTGACGCCAGCAGCACTGCTGTCTTAAACCTTAACTGAGTGATGGTATCACCACTAACCCCGGAGTCTGTTTTTCCTTCACACCTTTTTCCGAGCCAATCGGAAAGCCATCTCCAACACAGTGCGCAAACACACACACACATCTAACAAAGTATCCTACGACCTTAGATGTCATTCACAGATCTGTATATGGAACTGTTTGGCTGATATTCTCACCTAAATGATGCCGAAGGACTCCGCTGAGGGAAAAAAAATCTAATTTATTGGGTGAATTGCCATTCAGCCGAGAGTGTCAGATCAATGGTTTTAATCACTGATTTAATAAGACCATCTATTTCACTCTGCTTATCAGAAGCATCACTGTCAGAAAAAGGAGCGGAGTGCAGCTTGCACACACACATACTAATGTGTGTACCCTCAGATAGAAGAAACGCACGCACACACACAGAAAAGCATCACACTGCACACCCATATAGCACACAGTGCATTTCTATTACCACATCTTGGAAAAGAATAACAGCGCAACATTGACCCTATTAGATACAGGGAGGTATGATCCTCTGACCCTTCCACCACCCTCAGATGGGTGGATCTGTCACCCATGTGGTAACGGGTAAAAGATAGGCACAGGAAGGGAAGGAAAGCGTCAAAGAAGATACAACTAATTGAGTTGTGCTCTGATGCTGCTCTCTCTCTCTCTGCCACAGCCCCAGTAGATGCCTATCACCACACATTAAAACATCCCAGCAATTCATTTCATTTTCTATTACTGGTCCAAACCTGCCACGTCTGCCAGAATTTATGGTGTTTATTCAAATCTTCAAACATGTCCCTGAATTATGGCTGCCCATAAAACTATAATTTACTGCTAATCTTTTTCTCCCTCATGTCCTATCGAAGATACTTTGATGTACTGTATGTATCCTTTTATCTCTGCTTCAGGTGTGATATACTGTACTATAGGAATTTACCCATCACTGGAGAAAACAATTGTCACATACTTCTACACATGCATGTCCACACCCAGCAAACAGTGGAGGTCCTGAGGACATTTGGTGATGTTCCCATTAGGTCCCTTAAGGTTTTCGGCGTGACATTATCCCATTGACGTTCTGAGATTGCGCTAAGAACATTGCATGATTGTCCCAAGGGAACGTTCTCTGGGGGATCTTTGCGTAGTTGTGTACTTCCCAACATGTCACTAAGGACCATGTCAGGAGAATTTTAGGATGTTCTCAGGCCTTTCATTTTACTAGTCCTTAGGATGTCGCATGATGGTCCTAAAGGAACGTTCTCTGAGGGACCTTTTTATAGTTCCTGGTTTGTCTGGGGACGTTTTTAGGACGTTCTTGAGACATAGTGTCATGGTCCCTGAACGTTTTTGGGATGTTGTGTCATGGTCACCTGGAGGTTTTGTCTAGTTCCCGGTTGGTCCCGGGGATGTCCCCGAGAACGTTTAAAAGGACATTCGTGGTACATTGTGTCTTGGTCCCATGGTGGTTTTGTCTAGTTCTCGGTTTGTCCGGGGACGTCTCTGTGTATGTTTTTAGGACGTTCTTGGAATGTTGTGTCATGGTCCCCTGAAGGTCCCCTAAACTCCATTATAAATAAAGTAATGAAATGGTATGGGGGTTTTCAGGTAAGTGGTATGCTGTTCAGCTAAAATAGTGTGCAAATCGTTAATCAATATGATTACATTTAATATGATCACTTAGTACTGACTTTTCAATATGACCTCACCTGGGATTTGAAAACACAAACTCTGGATTTGGGGTATGATGATCTTTATGCTCCGCCACAAATTCTGTAGAATTTCAGAAGTCCCTTACACATTCATTACCTCTGCACTTAGCAAAAGAGTGCCATCTGCACTGCTATTTTAGTTAGTTTAGATTTCATTCATTTATTTCAGAAATGTCAGTTTCCCTAGTATTGCCAACAGACAAAGAGCTGTGACTGGATCAGTGGTTCACCAATCAGGGCCTTGATGTGTAATGAAACTATGGTGCGTGTGCCCTCAGGTGACTTCCCCGGGACAAATCGGGAACTAGACAAAAACCTCCAGGGGACCATGACACAATGTCCTGCTGACAACTTTAGACGACCATTTCGTGACGTACTAAGGACGTCCTAACGTCTCATTATTATTTGAGGGGCATACACATATCTATTTCCATAATATCTGATGTACTCATAAGCAAACATGCAGACATCAACATACATATCCACATTTATTTGGACAACACTCACTCACACATAAATGTACAGCTTTCGTGCTCTGGTGACATCCACACGTTTGCATGCGGTGGCCATTTGATCATATCCCTCTGCGTGCATAGATTGAATTTGCAGACAGCTTAAATTGCTCGTGCTGCTTGATTGCCCAAATCCATTTGGTGCGTCAAAAGAGGAAACATTTCAGCAATTAAACATTTAAATCAGGTCGGTATTCTGGAGCAGTGGCTGTGTGTGAGTTACATCTGTTTAGCTGCGCCTCTGTGTGTATTTTCGTATGCTCGTCTTTCAAATTAAACTCCACATCATTTCAAGTGTGATCTGTAATTAAAATGAATGATATGAATTCATTTTCAGCAACTGTGTGGTTGCAGCTGGTGGGGGTAGGGAGAAGCTGAAGGTAGTTAGAGGACAGAATACACATGTGGAGAGAGGAACACTGGAGATTGACCTGACTGGGACTGGGGCATATACTGTTTTACTGTTAATATACTATAGTATCAATGCAATCTTATTGAGAGTATCATCCTGAATATGATCACATTTCCATACTGCAGTCAGATAAACAAGTTTCTTATAATTTTTTGAAAAAGCTGCATTCTGGTGTCGGACCTGGCTGGGACTGATATTACCACATAAACATAATTGTAGACAGTAAGGTATCGGTCTTGCAGCCGCATCCTAACCAGCATTCACTTATAACAGTATAGAGCAGGCAGCAACTTGTGGGCCAAGTTTTAGAAAAAAGTCAACCAAATCCCTGATGAATTACCTGTCATGAGTGGTAATTGAATTATACTGAACAACAACATAAACACAACATGCAACCGTTTCAACGATTTTACTGAGTTACAGTTCATATAAGGAAATCAGTCAATTGAAAAAAAATCATAAGGCCCTAATCTATGGATTTCACATGACTGGGCAGGGGTGCAGCCATGGGTGGGCCAAGGAGGGCATAGGACCACCCACTTGGCATCCAGGCCCACCCACTGCGCAAATCAGAAATGAGTCCCCCAACTCCCACGTGGTTACACGTGGTCTGCAGTTGTGAGGCCGGTTGGACGGACTACCAAATACTCTAATAAGATGTTGGAGGCAGATTATGTTAGAGAAATTAACATTCAATTCTCTGGCAACAGCTCTGGTGGACATTCCTGCAGTCGGCATGCCAATTGCACGCTCCTTCAAAACTTGACATATCTGTGGCATTGTGTTGTGTGACAAAACTACACATTTTAAAGGGGTCTTTTATTGTCCCCCAGCACAAGGTGCACCTGTGTAAGGATCATGCTGTTGAATCAGCTTTTTGATATGCCAATCCTGTCAGGTGGATAGATTATATGGGCAAAGGAGAAATGTTCACTATCAGGGATATAAAGAAATTTGTGCACAACATTTGAGAGAAATAAGCTTTTTGTGCATTTGGAACATTTCTGGGATCTTTTCTTTCAGCTCATGGATCATGGGACCAACACTTTACATGTTACGTTTATATTTTTGTTCAGTGTATTTACCAGACAATGCGTCAGCATTAGCAATTGTAGAATAACAGACAGGGTTACAATATGTTTACCACTATCATTCATTGTGTGTGCAGTCTTATGTTAAAATATTTAGGTAATTTCAAAAAGACGCTCTCCAGCGTGTCAATAGAAGAAAAAAAATACACCTTTTTTCTATGAAACGAATGATGGGAAACATTTAATCCTTATCCACTTTGTCTTTGTACTGTGAAACAGCGACACAGCTCACTATGTCCTCCCCTGTTCTGTTCTCCAGACTCTACTCTTCCATGTATTCACACAGCAGCAGCAGCAACAGCAACAGGTGACACACGCCAGCCATTACTGCTCGCTGTGTCACCTCATTACATCCTGCAGTTAGCCTAAGACAGGAAGTAC
The DNA here is from genome assembly GCF_016432855.1 of Salvelinus namaycush. Classification (NCBI taxonomy): domain Eukaryota; kingdom Metazoa; phylum Chordata; class Actinopteri; order Salmoniformes; family Salmonidae; genus Salvelinus; species Salvelinus namaycush. The sequence goes on from NC_052327.1 coordinate 24,284,975, forward strand.
TGGAAGAGAGGGGCCCTGCTGGGACCACCGTCTGTGGAGCAGTGGCGTGTATTCATAGATGCCAAGGGAAGCCAGGCTTCCCCAAATATTTGACCAATTAAAAAAATACAAATTATAAAATAATTGATCTTTCCTCTCTGTGGTTTCATAATTTCCCTTCAATTCGCAAGTGTCTGAATCTCACCAGAGAAATAATCAGAGCGAGGAAACAACGCCCCTCTGTCTCTGTATGTGTAGTCCATGTGTCTGATGCTGTCTGGACCAAAATAAACGCAGCAAAAGAAGAAACGTCCCTTTTCAGGACCCTGTCTTTCAAAGATAACTCATAAAAATCCAAATAACTTCACAGATCTTCATTGCAAAGGGTTCAAACACTGTTTCCCATGATTGTCCAATGAACCATAAACAATTAATGAACATGAACCTGTGGAACGGTCGTTAAGACACTAACAGCTTACAGATGGTAGGCAATTAAGGTCACAGTTATGAAAACTTAGGACACTAAAGAGGCCTTTCTACTGACTCAGAAAAACAGCAAAAGAAAGATGCCCAAGGTCCCTGCTCATCTGCGTGAATGTGCCTTAGGCATACTGCAAGGAGGCATGAGGACTGCAGATGTCACCAGGGCGGACAACTGATCCTCCTCGCAATGGCAGACCACGTGTAACAACACTTGCACAGGATCGGTACATCCGAACATCACACCTGCGGGACAGGTACAGGATGGCAACAGCAACTGCCCGAGTTACACCAGGAACGCACAATCCCTCCATCAGTGCTGAGACTGGCTGCGAGAGGCTGGACTGTGGGCTTGTAGGCCTGTTGTATGGCAGGTCCTCACCAGACATCACCGGCAACAGCGTTGCCTATGGGCACAAACCCACCGTCGCTGGACCAGACAGAACTGGCAAAAAGTGCTCTTCACTGACGAGTCGCGGTTTTCTCTCACCAGGGGTGATGGTCGGATTCACGTTTACCGTCGAAGGAATGAACGTTGCACCAAGGCCTGTACTCTGGAGTGGGATCGATTTGGAGGTGGAGGGTCCATCATGGTCTGGGGCGGTGTGTCACAGCATCATCGGAATGAGCTTGTTGTCATTGCAGGCAATCTCAACGCTGTGCGTTACAGGGAAGACATCCTCCACCCTCATGTGGTAACCTTCCTGCAGGCTCATCCTGATATGACGCTCCTCCAGCATGACAATGCCACCAGCCATACTGCTCGTTCTGTGCGTGATTTCCTGCAAGACAGGAATGTCAGTGTTCTACCATGGCCAGCGAAGAGCCCGGATCTCAATCCCACTGAGCACGTTTGGGACCTGTTGAATCGGCGGGGGAGGGCCATTCCCCCAAGAAATGTCCGGGAACTTGCAGGTGCCTTGGTGGAAGAGTGGGTTAACATCTCACAGCAAGAAATGACAAATCTGGTGCAGTCCATGAGGAGGAGATACTGAATGCAGCTGGTGGCTACACCAGATACTGACTGTTACTTTTGATTTTGACCCCCCCTTTGTTCAGGGACACATTATGCCATTTCTGTTAGTCACATGTCTGTGGAACTTGTTCAGTTTATGTCTTAGTTGTAGAATCTTGTTATGTTCATACAAATACTTACACATGTTAATTAAAAAAAATATATATATTTAACCTTTATTTAACCAGGTAGGCTAGTTGAGAACAAGTTCTCATTTGCAACTGCGACCTGGCCAAGATAAAGCAAAGCAGTTCGACATATACAACAACACAGAGTTACACATGGAATAAACAAACATACAATCAAAAATACAGTCGAAAAATCTATATACAGTGTGTGCAAATGAGGTAGGATAAGAGAGATAAGGCAATAAATAGGCCATGGTGGCGAAGTAATTACAATATAGCAATTAAACACTGGAATGGTAGGATGTACAGAAGATGAATGTGAAAGTAGAGATACTGGGGTGCAAAGGAGCAAGATAAATAAATAAATACAGTATGGGGATGAGGTAGATTGTATGGGCTGATTACAGATGAGCTATGTACAGATGCAGTGATCTGTGAGCTGCTCTGACAGCTGGTGCTTAAGCTAGTGAGGGAGGTAAGAGTCTCCAGCTTCAGAGATTTTTGCAGTTCGTTCCAGTCATTGGCAGCAGAGAACTGGAGGAGAGGCGGCCAAAGGAGGAATTGGCTTTGGGGGTGACCAGTGAGATATACCTGCTGGAGCGAGTGCTACGAGTGGGTGCTGCTATGGTGACCAGTGAGCTGAGATAAGGCGGGCTTTACCTAGCAGAGACTTGTAGATGACCTGGAGCAAGTGGGTTTGGCGACGAATATGAAACGAAGCAGCCAACGAGAGCATACAGGTCGCAGTGGTGGGTAGTATATGGGGCTTTGGTGACAAAACGGATGGCACTGTGATAAACTGCATCCAATTTGTTGAGTAGAGTGTTGTAGGCTATTTTATAGATGATATTGCCAAAGTCGAGGATCGGTAGGATGGTCAGTTTTATGAGGGTAAGTTTGGCTGCATGAGTCTGCTGAAAATAAACGCAGTTGACAGTGAGAGGACGTTTCTTTTTTGCTGAGTTTAGTATAACATGTTGCCACTGTAGCATTTGATTGATTGATGCCAGCAAGCATTTCATTTGGCATTCCTTGATAAAAAATTATAAAACAATTAGCCAATCAGCATTGAACTGAGCTCAACTGTGGGTTGTCCTGGCACAACAAAACATCCCCCAAGGGTTTTGTTGTCCTGCAGTAGCTAGATTGCTCAATCATCCCTTTCCTAAGCCATTGATGGAGATGGGGATTTTGACTTTATTCTCTGCAAAGGCCAATGATTATGACGGCAATTCTGATCTAACCATAAATGTATATATTGTGCTACTGGCCTGAGAAGATTGAAGTTCAATATCTAGCCTAGATGTAGCATAGTAGGCTCACATTAACTACCTAATTTAGGTGGATCATTGTTGCCCATGCGAGAAAGTTAGGCTAGCAAGCATTTTAACTAGGCAGCCTATGACAACAAAAACTAAAAGGGTACTGTATGACAGAGCCATAGACCGTTTTGCCAACATGAAAGATAGGAGGATGTCTTTGGTGTTCAACTAGTCTACAAGTAGTGTGAGTCCCCCCCCCCAAAAAAAATTATTGCGCACGCACGCACACACACACAGACATACAAATCAAAATGGCACCGACAGAGATGCTCGCCTCGCTTCGAGTCCTTAGGAAACTATGCAGTATTTCGTTTTTTAATGTATTTCTTCTTACATTGTTAATCCAGGAAGTCTTATTACATACAGCTGGGAAGAATTATTGGATATAAGAGCGACGTCAACTTACCAACCCTACGACCAGGAATACTACTTTCCAAAGCGGAGCCTCTGTTTGGACCACCACCCGCCTCCTGGTAAGCCTCTGCTGATGCATACATCGCCCACCGCTCCCAAGTATACTACTTGCCAATGTCCAGTCTCTTGACAACAAGGTAGATGAAATTCGAGCAAGGATTGCCTTCCAGAGAGACATCACAGATTGTAACATTCTCTGTTTCATGGAAACATGGCTCTCTCGGGATATGTTGTCGGAATCAGTTCAGCCACCGAGCTTCTCCATGCATCGCGCCGATAGAGATAAACTCCTCTCTGGGAAGAGGAAGGGTGGGGGTGTATCCTTCATGATTAACGACTCATGGTGTAATCATAACAGCATACAGGAACTCAAGTCCTTCTGCTCACCCGCCATAGAATTCCTTACAATCAAATGCCAGCCATTTTACCTCCCAAGAGAATTCTCGTCAGTTATCATCACGGCTGTGTACATTCCCCCTCAAGCAGACACCAAGGCGGCCCTCAAGGAACTTCACTGGACTCTATGTAAACTGGAAGCCATATATCCTGAGACTGCATTTATTGTAGCTGGGCATTTTAACAAAGCAAATTTGAGAACAAGGCTACCTAAATTATATCAGCATATTGATTGCACTACACGCAGGAGTCATACACTTGATCACTGCTACTCTAACTCCCGCGATGCATACAAAGCCCTCCCCCACCCTCCCTTTGGCAAACTCGACCACGATGCCATCTTGCTCCTAGCGTCTTACAGGCAGAAACTCAAACAGCATGTACCAGTGACTAGAACCATTCAACGCTGGTATGACCAATCGGAATCCACGCTTCAAGATTGTTTTGATCACGCGGACTGGGATATATGTATGTACTGCATTTTACACCATCTACTACACCTTGCCTATGCCGTACGGCAATCGCTCATCCATATATTTATATGTACATATTCTCAGTCACCCCTTTAGATTTGTGTGTATTAGGTAGTTGTTGGGAAATTGTTTGATTACTTGCTAGATATTACTGCACTCGGAACTAGAAGCACAAGCATTTCGCTACACTCGCATTAACATCTGCTAACAATGTGTACGTGACCAATAATTTTATTTTATTTGATACATCCACATAAATATTTAGCAACATTGATTGGACTAAATCCTTTTTGGCATCTTTAAATTTGTTTTCAGTGTATTAAACTAAGCATATATAGCCTTTGATGATGTTGAAATGTTTAAGTTGAAATGGCGCTGGAATAGCAGAGGCAGTGCTCCCGTTGTCTTTGTGCTGACGTGCAGTAACTCTGTGGTTCTAGATCATTAGTTGTTTCGTAAACTTTAGAAAAAATGTACTTGCTGGACCATGCAGTAGGTCATGTAACTGTTTGTTACATGCAACATTTGCTTTGTGGACTTCACCGGACAGATGTTGCTCTCCGGGTTATATGATGAAAAAAACAAATATGTATTTGAATTTATTCTGGCTCTTTTTGTTGTCTTGGCCTTATTGTATATCACGGTGGCATATGAACAAGTGGGTTATAGAGCAAACAACTGTGATTATCACAACATAGGTTGTAATATGGCTTTTTTACTGATTTGGCTTAACTTCCCAAGTGATTTTGCCCACGCACTGCTACGGCTATGGAGACATAAGCTGCCTTTATAGTCTGCTCTTCTCAATGGAAGATATATAGCTAGGTTAGGTGTATGGAGTGTTAGCTGCAGTCAGATGTCAGTCACAGCCTGTTTAAAGAACAGGTGCTGGGGTGCTGGGGTTTCTAAAATGCATCTATGACATGGTAGAGATGACTAAGAACAAGTTTGTGGCAGCATGTTGGCATAGAGTGAAGGTGTCAGTCCTATTGATCACACACATGTTCAATTAGCACTTGAATTCATAGTGAAGGTGTCAGTCCTATTGATCACACAAATGTTTAATTAGCACTTGAATTCATAGTGAAGGTGTCAGTCCTAATGATCACACAAATGTTTAATTAGCACTTGAATTCATAGTGAAGGTGTCAGTCCTATTGATCACACAAATGTTTAATTAGCACTTGAATTCATAGTGAAGGTGTCAGTCCTATTGATCACACAAATGTTTAATTAGCACTTGAATTCATAGCAGCCCATTAATTTGCTGCATTCGGTACATTATTAACACAACAAATCAATTCAGAGTGATAGATGTCGTACAATCATCCCTGGATAAAAACTCCATAAATAAACAATGCAACCTGCAACAATATGACCAGTTCAACTTCAGACAACATGCAGCACAGTACAATGCTGTGAATAAGCATTGGGTTGGGCTAAACTGGTTTCTTCCAAAGTCACAAGAGGAGAGGCCAGCATGGCTAGTTGAGCAAAGAGTCCAAGCCCTCTATGGAGAGCCTATGGAGAGCCAGCTTCAGAGGACATAGGGGGAAGGAAGGGAAGAGGAGAGGGAGAAGAGGGGAGAAGAGGAGGAGAGGAGGGGGAAAGAAAGGGGATATGAAAAGGAAGATGAGAGGAGGCAGAGAGGAGGGAGAGAGGAGTGCAGAAGGCAGGTATAAAACAGCTCTCTGTTGACAGTCAGCAGCACACCCTCTGAGAGGCTATGGACTAAAACAGTGGCATCCATTGGACCTGGGAGTTATTTCAATTACCCCTCAGTGTATGAACAAGAAATGGAAGCCATCTTCATTTATGTCAAAGTTATTGTTGTTGCAGATAGAGAAGAAGGTGCATACACGAGGGAGAGAACTATGTGTGTATTTCTCATGACTATTTATTTGCTTAGCTGACATCCTTATCGAGGAAGCCTTCCACAATGGATCTACAAGTAAGCTGCAGTGCATTTCCCAAACACAAACAGAGAGAGTATAATAAGACAGTGGCACATACTGTATATCAGCAACATCAGAGTCAAAGGTACATGTTGAAAGGGACATTGGTTAGGACTCCCGTGGGATAAGCTGATGTTATATCCACAGGGAGACCAACTACTTTGTCATTGGCTAGAAAAAGAAAGGCTGCCGTATATGGGTGATTCCACAACCCCCCCCCCCCCAAAAAAGACGATGATTTGGGGAATTTTCATCAAATGTAATTCATTTGAAGGAAGGATTGTTGACATGTGCTGAGTATACCAAACATTAGGAACACCACCCCTTTTTGCCCTCAGAACAGCCTCAATTCGTCGGGACATGGACTCAAGGTGTCAAAAGCATTCCATTCCACAGGGATGCAGCTCCATGATAACTGCAATGCTTCCCACAGTTTTGTTAAGTTGGCTGGAAGTTCTTTGGGTGGTGGACCATTCTGAATACACACGGGAAACTGTTGAGCATGAAAAACCCTGCAGCATTGCAGTTCTTGACACAAACCGGTGCGCCTGGCACCTACTACTATACCCTTTCAAAGGCGCTTAAATCTTTTGTCTTGCCCATTCACCCGCTGAATGGCACACACACACAATTTGTCTAAACCGTCTCAAGGCTTAAAAATCCTTCTTTAACGTGTCTCCTCCCCTTCATCTATACAGATTGAAGTGGATTTAACGTCAATAAGGGATCATAGCTTTGACCTGGATTCACCTGGTCAGTCTTTCATGGAAAAGACCATGACATAATGTTTTTTATACTAAGTGTATACTTGACATTCATTTGTATCTTAAAGCATCATTTAAAAATAATGAATTGAAGTTGGAACCTTACCCACTGTGCAATACAAAGAAAAAAATGCTGATGTAGAGTATGCAAACATGCAATTGTTTCATCAAGTAGCCTAATAGTAATTATAGACAGAAAAGTTCATGCACATCACCAAACATACCCTTATAGCACCCATATGGAGCAGCGCATCACACTGGCTTTAATGTGGCCTTGCAAGTGCAGTGGACTCATGTTGGAAATAAAACTGAGAAGGATAAATACAATGAGAAGGAGAAATATATTTTCTATTAGTCCAATGAACACAATGGTAACAGCCCAACAGCAACAAATGTCACTGTATATTATTACAACATATTCAGCTTCTATTACTATATAAAAGCTGCATGCCCTAAAGCCTTGGTAATGCTCCTGTCATCCGGGTCCTGATCTTTGGCTGGGCCCTGGGTGGAGTGATGCAGTGCAGCCTGCAGGAAAGAGCAGGACAGGAGGAGGACAGAACAAGATCCAGTGGGAAAGGCCGTCAGGAACCTGCTGAGTTTCTCAGCTCCTTGGCAGACAGCCTACATACTGCTCACATGTAACATCCTCTAAGCCACCTCTGAGCACTACAGACTTCCATAAGAACGATTTTTCAGAGGGGGGAGGGAGAGAGAGAGCGATAAACATTCACCATATATACAAAAGTATGCGGACACTCCTTCAAATTAGTGGATTCGGCTATTTGAGACACACCCGTTGCTGACAGGTGTATACAATTTCCAAAGGACAAACATTTTCAGTAGAATGGCCTTACTGAAGAGCTCAGTGGCATTCAACATGGCACTGTCGTAGGATGCCACCTTTCCAACAAGTCAGTTTGTAAAATGTCTGCCCTGCTAGAGCTGTAAGCTCTGTTATTGTGACGGGACTGCCGAGTCCTGAAGCTCGTAGCTCGTAAAAATCGCCTGTCCGCGGTTGCAGCACTCACAAGAACTGTTAGTTAGGAACTTCATGAAATGGGTTTCCATGGCCGACCAGCCGCACGCAAGCCTAAGATCACCATGCGCAATGACAAGCGTTGGCTGGAGCGGTGTAAAGCTCGCCGCCATTGGACTCTGGGTTTGGCGGATGCCAGGAGAGCGCTACCTGCCCAAATGCATAGTACACACTGTAAAGTTTGGTGGAGGAGGAATAATGGTCTGGGGCTGTTTTTCATGGTTTGGACTAGCTCCCTTAGTTCCAGTGAAGGGAAATCTTAACGCTACAGCTTACAATGACATTCTAGACTCTTCCATCTTTCCAACTTTGTGGCAACAGATTGGGGAAGGCCCTTTCCTGTTTCAGCATGACAATGCCCCCGTGCACAAAGCGAGGTCCATACAGAAATGGTTTGTCGAGATCGGTGTGGAAGAACTTGACTGGCTTGCACAGAGCCCTGACCTCAAACCTATCGAACACCTTTGGGATGAATTGGAACGCCGAATGTGAGCCAGGCCATACTTTTGGTCATGTAGTGTAGAGACAGAATGCATGATAGAAAGAGGGAAAGCACAAGACAGAGAGAGAACCCACACAAGAGAAAGATAATTTGTGTCATACCTGTCTCTGCTTTGTGAATGGGAAGTACATTGGGTGGATATAACCCAGTAAAGTGAGAGCTGTAATTAGCACATTGGGAACAGACAGCAGTGCTTTTCACAGCATGCCTAGAAAGTCAAGCTCACCCTGACCTTATCAGTCCTGCTCATATTAGACAACAGGTACTGAGAAAACATTCAACAACACTCAACAAACTCAACCACACACTAAATTCTCTGAATCACTGACATGGGTTTTCCATCGGTCTACAATCAACACTTGACAGCAAAAGGCAATTTTCACATGAGTGTAAGCTAGGATGTACAAAAGAGCCTCTTCACTTACTATACTATTCATAAAATACCGCCGACTACGCATATTACTCAACATGTAAACTTGTGCACTTGCTAGTCTCGACCGCTACCTCCGGAGGTAGTGCACGACACTCGCCTGACAGTTTACCCCCTTGAAGCAGGGCAGTGTCATGACGTCGCCTGCTTGGGTATTGCAAACCCCATCCCCCTCTCCCTGCCTTTCCCTGCCCCTTCAACCCATGCTGTGGTCACAGAGAGGCGTCGTAAATTCCTGAGAATCTCCTCATGGCCCAACAGTATTAGACAGAGGGTAAACTTTCAGGACAAAGGAATTTTCTCCCACCTCACAGAACTTGAGGTACGAACATATTTCATGTTCCTGCAAAAGTATAAAAGATCGGTGGAGAGTCCAGCTATTAACATGCCCATTGGCCACCACGTGGGAAACTCATGAGAGACTGTGGGACTACATTACCATACCGCTGTTTATATAATAACCTCAGATATGAGGTTTACATCTGTTTGTTGTATAAAATGAATGAGTGAGTATGATACTGTTTGTATAATTGTGTAATATGATTTTGGACTGTTTAATTAAGAAAAATACAAATCCCTTTTTGATTTGAACTAAACCCGAGGACCCGCCCCTGAGCCAGTTGGGTCAGACATCCAAGGACAGCCCCTTCCTGCTATCTGAATAAAAGTCGACTCTGAGAAATTACCATTAGACCATGTTTTCTCTCCATGGGGAGAACGAAGGTTAAGGTAACATTGCTGAATCTTTAACCATACCACGTGGTTAAACTCTTTTACGAATAAGAACAAGTTTTTGATATTGACTACTAGTCTGCAGCTAGGAATTCGGTATCATTGAACGCGAAGAAAGACAACCGCCGAAACAATCATTCTATAACGAATGTCACTCTGAACTATCCACAATAACCGAGACAGAAGGAACTCCAACCAAAACGAACTTCTCTCCAACGATCAAGACGACACACACCGAGCGTAACTATATATATATTGATTGCAATTGTTCCCGAATGAGTGAGCGTTCATGTGTAAGGATTAGCATGTCAATTGTTATAATTGTGAACTCTGTAGTGAATTCTTAGTCGAACGCAACTTTCCCTTTGTCTAACAAGCCGCTATGCCGGTTCAGCCCACTAGGGCATATTTCTCCCATCATTTCATGTAACTATTTTTAAGTTTGTTTGTTTGTTTATGCATTTCTGTGAATTAATTAGTTAGTAATAAATAAATGATTTAAGACAATTGATGTATGGATGACTCATAGTGAAGACTGGGTTCGTGCAGATAATCAACAATTTACGACGTTTGGAATGAGACTAACGTGAGGTCAAAATAAATAAATCATTAATCAGAAGACTATTGATCAGATATGAAAATATCTGAAAGGTTATATTGGGAAATTATAACTTTGTAATCTAATAACTTTCCCTGGTGCCCTCGAATTCATAGTTAATTAGTTACGTTATTACTCAAGTGATCGCGTAATCCCTAATTACAGGAATCTTTGATAAAAACTATAAGTCTTCAATTTAATGATAGCAAAGACACGACAGCAGTGTAAACAGAAATGTCTCGATGAGCCAACACTCCTCCAGTATAAATGATAATTGCAGAGCAATGTTTTTGAAACAGATGAAATGTGTAAGATATTTTCCTAATATTCGAGACTTGTTTTATTGAGTTTTTACTTGAAATTGCAGTAACAGCCTGTTACATTCTGAAATTGTCGCAGTAGCTGCTGGCTGCACTGAGCCACGTAAAGCTATGGAAGCCCATCCCCACAAAAATACATGTAAACTGTAGATCATTCAAATAGAATATGTTTTTTTTTGTGACATTGTGTGGTGATTTCAGAGGTGCCACCACAGTTCCTAGAGTGGTGGGGCGGAAATTGTTTTCTTCGGACACAGAGTTTTTCCTGATCTGGTAGTAGGCTAACCTAACCAGCTCCAGACCCTAGTTGTAGCGTATGACATAGTAATAAATCAGCCGTAAAAAAACACTTTTATATGGGCTATGATGGGACCAGATACAATTTTCTAAAAAAACAAAACTCCTGGAAAAACTCCTGGCCCTTAGGAGGATGGACATATTGAAGCCCTTTACACAGATAAAGAGACAACAACTGCAATTGAACAAAAACGAACAGGGCTGAGCTCGCTGTATGCAGGGTTGCGTGGTGTAGGCCTTTGCATCTGTAATTAAAAACATAATCATACTGTATGTCATCAATATTGTCTTGATTGATTAATTCCAGTCAATCATTTTGGATGAAGAAGTTATAGGTAGCCTAGCCAACCGAAGTGTGAATATAAACCATATTTGATCACGTTCAAATTTTCTCCGAACACAAATAAATAACCCTATTTTAGGCTATGAATACATATCTTAGGCTATAAAAATGTTACGTTTCCCCTGGCCCATATGTGATCAGAGTGCATAAACTTCTCGAGATTACAGTAGATTAGATAAATGTATTAGTCACATGCACATTAGTCACACGCATATTTAATCGCAGGGTACACTGAAATTCTTATGCTCCGAAGCTCCAACAGTGCAATATTTTTTGTTTTTATGATATAGCTATTTAGGTAACACTTTACTTGACACCCAGTGTTATGACACATTTATAATTATGTACTAATATGTCATAATGTCATAATCTGTCATAATATGGTCGTAACACTGTCATGACCCATATATTTACAACTGTTGTGACGTGCTATACAACGGGTGGGTCTAATCCTGAATGCTGATTGGTTAAAAGCGCATTACAGCTGGTGTCTGTTCCACAAGTTACCAACGGCTAAATCTAAGATGTTAAAATGCCTATTTACTCTGTTCAATCTGACTGCGCAATCCACTGTCTCATCAGCCCAGCTAGGCAAGCTTCGACTGGAAGCCAGTGGAGTGTGTGGAGGAGTGAGGTGACATGGGAGAACTTGGGAAGGTTGAACACCAGGCGGGCTGCAGTGTTTTGGATAAGTTGCAGGGGTTTGATGGAACAAGCGGGGAGCCCAGCCAATAGCAGGGGGTGCTGAGGAGTATTTCTGTCTCTAATGAAGCCCTTTTGTGGGGGAAACTCATTCTGATTGTCTGGACCTGGCTCCCCAATGGACCTGGCTCCCCCATGGCTGCACCCCTGCCCAGTCATGTGAACTCCATAGATTAGGGTCTAATTTATTTATTTCAATTGACTGATTTCCATATATGAACTGTAACTCAGTAAAATCTTTGACATTTTTGCATGTTGCATTTATATTTTTGTTCAGTATATATCATTGCAATTAGTAGACTTCAGGGAACACCCATATTACTTTTTAGAGTGTTTACATTTTAAACTATTGGAACTAACCATGTTAACATTGACGTTTTCACCAAACATTTTAAAGGATATGTATATATGGCATTTTTGGGACATTTTATTATTTTTTCCAGACCACCTCAAACATTTTAAACCATCATTGGGCTGTATGTACCAATTATTTATGGAGATAAGGCCAAGTGAATCTAGTCCAATATGTCCCCATGCCAGGGGGTAATGGACAAAATCTGTAATGGCACTATTGCCAAAAATACATGTCCCAACTGTGCGTGAAATTTGGTGGCTCTATCACAAAGTCCAACATTTCTTCCTGTAGCTGCTGGACTATGGTTAAAATTACCTCAATATGACCCCCATGACTATCTTAAGACTATTTTATGATCAGAATTATTGTCCATATTATCTGTGGGGTTTATTTAGCGGGTAAATAACATTACAGTCATTTTTATATTTTTTTGAATAAATTCCCCCCTTTTTCTTCTAACAGGAAATTCGAATGGCAGCCATTTTAATTTCTATAATGGATGACTGACATGCTTCCCAGACTGCCCCCAATCTTTAAAATGTTAATTAAGGTATCAAGTATTAGTGTACCAAGTTTGATGCTTATATCATAAAGTGGAACAATCTCGGGTATATTTTATTCTGGACTAAATGAATGCTTGTTTCCTTTGAAATGGGGTCTGTTCGAATTAACTAAAATGAACAGCTTTGTGTGAGTTAAAAAAACGTGGCATGCTAGCTCCATCCTGATGTTACATTGAACTAATTCCATGTAAAGAGAACAGAAGATCATCGGTTTGAATCTCACTTACGCTGGGCCACAATAAAAAAGAAATGTGTCTGCATGATCAATGCCTCAGCAAATTAATTTCCATGTGTCCTATCTGTGCTTGGAGTTTATAACAGATACGACAAACTAAGCTAGCAGTGTTATTAAAAGTCTTATTGAAACATTTTCTCATTATGTTATTTAATTGCCTTCAAATAACCTATAATTTCCATTCCGATAACGTTAATATTGTTAGATATTACTGCATGGTCGGAACTAGAAGCACAAGCATTTCGCTACACTCGCATTAACATCTGCTAACCATGTGTATGTGACAAATACAATTTGATTTGATTTGATAAAACTTCCTAGGAAAACTTTTAGGGACAAAAGTAAAAAGTTCTCAGAATCTCCTTGCAACCTAAAAATGGACATTCCCAGAACAGGTGAAATTTTCACTTCTGTTCTCAGAACATAAAAAAAAAATCTGTTTTACCCATCAGCAAACTTATGGCTTCATTCCCAGAACCAATAGGAAACCAAAAACGTACTTTCCCACAACTTCCAAATGTGCTAGCTGGGAGTTGTTGGAGGAGGAGGAGAGATGGAGGGATATTACACTGTAAGAGTGATTTGATGTTAGCCCATAAGAGAGAAAGAGAATGCGCAGCAATGAGTCAATCGACTTTTGGAGATATTTGATGATGATCTGTGTGTTACAACAGAGAAGGATTGAGGGTAATATCCTGTGTGGGCCGTTATTGGATGTGATTGTCAGAGTTACAGGACTGTACAGATCCAGTAGTTACTGGAGGGGCAATTATCCTATCCCACCCCTGCTCTTATGTGGAGAGGCTCCGAGTGTGTGGCATGTGTGTGCATAATTAGCCTGTAAAAGTCCATTACAGAGGTGTGTGTGTGTGTTATCTGCTTATAACTCCAGTTCGATGGAGGCCCTCTAAGGACAATGAGAGCTGAGAGCTTTGTGTGTTGCTTTTCTCTGCATCTGATTGCTCACTGGCTTAATTGATCTCATTATTGAACTGGGCCTGAGGTTTTCTATTTATGCAGTTCACTAAACCATTTGAGATAAGGATAGTCTCTTATCCTTATCTAGTTTTTCTCAAGCTATTTAGCCAGGAACCATTACAAATGTCAAAACATCTATTCATTAGGTTAATTGTGCAATTAAGAGGATATGTATGGTGGAAGCCAGCTGTGTTGTTGCCCTTAAGGTAGTGAGTTAATTGTTTCACTTGAAGCGGCAACTGTACACCACAAACAAAGTAATTCATAAAAAGAAAAGCCTCTTCAGGCATTTGAAATAATGAGGCTCAATAAGCTGATGTTTGCGATGAAAAAAACAGTGTACAGTAGACACGGACTCCACATGACCTCAAGTTCAAATAACATCACTGGCTTTGCTGGGTGACCAGCAATGAGTGGCTGTGTGTGTCTGCACCTGCCACATTTTCTCCTTTGTGTGAGGGTATAGAGAGAGAGAGAGATAGGGTGAGGGCAGAGAGAGAGAGAGAGAGGGTGAGGGCAGAGAGAGAGAGAGGGTGAGGGCAGAGAGAGAGATAGGGTGAGGGCAGAGAGAGAGATAGGGTGAGGGCAGAGAGAGAGATAGGGTGAGGGCAGAGAGAGAGCGATAGGGTGAGGGCAGAGAGAGAGAGATAGGGTGAGGGCAGAGAGAGAGAGAGAGAGAGATAGGGTGAGGGCAGAGAGAGAGAGATAGGGTGAGGGCAGAGAGAGATAGGGTGAGGGCAGAGAGAGAGATAGGGTGAGGGCAGAGAGAGAGATAGGGTAAGGGCAGAGAGAGAGAGAGAGCAGAGATTGATCCCAGCCTGCCACAGCCACCTGTGGTCAGACACTGATTTGGGGGTAGCAGCAATAAGTGACACATAAGAAACTTTCCTTTCGGAGCTAGAGAGCCCTTTTTGATTGCCGTGTAAATCTCTGCTCTCTAAAAGTGAAGGCCAATGCTTACGCTCATTTACATCTATAAATGATGGAGTGAAACTGTCTTTATTAGTGAGTAATTTTACCTAATGAATTAGAAGCAAGTAAACACACAAACACACTTACCTTCCTTTATCGTCCATCATAGTTTGATGATGACCATGACACAATTCATTGGGATGTGTCTGGGGTACGGTGAGTGTGCAGATTCCTGAAGAGGCCAATCTGAGCCCAGAACACTCTGGCACACTGGACATGATATATTGGTAGCAGTCTCCTGAGGGACGGGTCTGTTGATACGGTGCTTGCGTTGTAGTCTCTTCACTACGGCATTTTTGATCATGCTTGTTTCAGAGGTGGTAGCACCGTCCCAGATGAGATTCCGCCAGGCGAGCAGGTGGAAGCCTACCTTGTACTTGCATCCCATTCTTCAGGTCTCTAAAGAAGATCTGATTAGGGAAGCGAGTAACAGTCATCCTGGTCCCATGGCCAGCCCATCTGAGCTGTGCTTTCATAAGCAGTGTGGGAATGCTTCTCATGTCGGCACGCTGAGGACCTCAGTGTCATGCACGCACACACGACAGAGTTCAAATATTTGTTGACCATGGAAGAAATATCATCGAAATCTGTAGGTTTTCTGTTCTTGGCTCCATTATGTTATTGGGTTGCATCATATTCGAGTTCACAGTGTATCAGCTTAGCATTCTGGATTTTTCTGGTTGTATCATAATTAATTTATTCACCATTCTTCTCCCAGTAAAGTCCTACACAAGCATCTACATTTTTAACCCTATATATGTGTCACGCCCTGGCCTTAGTATTCTTTGTTTTCTTTATTATTTTAGTTAGGTCAGGGTGTGACATGGGGAATGTTTGTGTTTTGTCTCGTCTTGGGTGGTTATATGGTAAAGGGGTTGTTGGGTTTAGTGTATGGGGTTGTGGTTAGTGAATGTGTCTAGGTATGTCTATGGTTGCCTGAGTGGTTCTCAATCAGAGACAGCTGTCTTTCATTTGTCTCTGATTGGGAGCCATATTTAAGGCAGCCATAGGCATTATGTGTTTGTGGGTAATTGTCTATGTCATTGTGTAGTGGTCAGTGTCAGCACCATTTGTTTATATAGCTTCACGGTCGTCAGTTTGTTGTTTTGTTTTGTTCGTTGCTCGTCTATAATAAAAAGAGAATGTATTTCTCACACGCTGCGTTTTTGGTCCTCTCTTCCAAGTCAAGACGATCGTGACAGAAATACCCACCTGAATCGGACCAAGCGGCGTGTGAAACAGCAACAGGACCCACCTACACAGGATTTCTGGACATGGGAGGACGAATTGGATGGTAAGGGACCTTGGGCTCAACCAGGAGAATATCGCCGCCCCAAAGCTGAGCTGGAGGCAGCGAAAGCAGAGAGGCGGCGTTTTGAGGAGCTAGCTCGGAAGCAGGAGAAGGATCTGGGCTACACTACGTGGGAGGAGATCGACAGGTGGGCGATCGACCCAGGGCGAATGCCGGAGCCCGCCTGGGATTCTCTGGCGCAGTGCGAGGAGGGATACCGGCGAATGGAGGCAGCACGAAGACGCGGTAGGAAGCCTGTGAGTCAGCCCAAAAAATTTCTTGGGGGGGGGGCTAAAAGGGAGTGTGGCGAAGTCAGGTAGGAGACCTGCGCATACTCCCTGTACTTACTGTGGAGAGCGAGAGTACGGGCAGACACCGTGTTACGCAGTAGAGCGCATGGTGTCTCCTGTACGCGTGCATAGCCCGGTTCGGTACATTCCAGCTCCACGTATCGGCCGGGCTAGATTGAGCGTTGAGCCGGATGTCATGAAGCCGGCCCAACGCATCTGGCCACCAGTGCGTCTCCTCGGGCCGGCTTACATGGCACCAGCCTTACGCATGGTGTCCCCGGTTCGCCTACATAGCCCGGTGTGGGTTATTCCACCTCCCCGCACTGGTCGGGCGACGGGGAGCATACAACCAGGTAAGGTTGGGCAGGCTCAGTGCTCAAGGGAGCCAGTACGCCTGCACGGTCCGGTATTTCCGGCGCCACCTCCCCGCTCCAGCCCAGTACCACCAGTGCCTACACCACGCACCAGGCTTCCAGTGCGTCTCCAGAGCCCTGTTCCTCCTCCACGCACTAGCCCTATGGTGCGTGTCTCCAGCCCAGTACCACCAGTGCCTACACCACGCACCAAGCCTCCTGTGTGTCTCCAGAGTCCTGTACGCACTGTTCCTTCTCCCCGTACTCGCCCTGATGTGCGTGCCCTCAGCCCGGTATCACCAGTGCCGGTACCACGCATCAGGCCTATAGTACGCCTTGAGAGTCCAGTGTGCCCTGTTGCTGTTCCCCGCACTAGCCTGATTGGTGCGTGTCCTTAGCCCGGTACCTCCAGTTCCGGTACCACGCACCAGGCCTACAGTGCGTCTCAGCCGGCCAGAGTCTGCCGTCTGCCCAGCGGCGCCTGAACTGCCCGTCTGCCCAACGGTGCCTGAACTGCCCGTCTGCCCAACGGCGCCTGAACTGCCCGTCTGCTCAACGGCGCCTGAACTGCCCGTCTGCCCAACGCCGTCTGAACTGTCCGTCTGTACTGAGCCTGCAAAGCCGCCCGTCTGCCATGAGCCTTCAGAGCCGTCCGCCAGACAGGAGCCGCTAGAGCCTTCAGCCAGACAGGAGCCGCTAGAGCCTTCCGCCAGACAGGATCAGCCAGAGCCTTCCGCCAGACAGGATCAGCCAGAGCCTTCCGCCAGACAGGATCAGCCAGAGCCTTCCGCCAGACAGGATCAGCCAGAGCCTTCCGCCAGACAGGATCAGCCAGAGCCTTCCGCCAGACAGGATCAGCCAGAGCCGTCATCCAGCCATGACCAGCCAGAGCCGTCATCCAGCCATGACCAGCCAGAGCCGTCATCCAGCCATGACCAGCCAGAGCCGTCATCCAGCCATGACCAGCCAGAGCTATCATCCAGCCATGACCAGCCAGAGCAGTCATCCAGCCATGACCAGCCAGAGCAGTCATCCAGCCATGACCAGCCAGAGCCGTCATCCAGCCATGACCAGCCAGAGCCGTCATCCAGCCATGACCAGCCAGAGCCGTCATCCAGCCATGACCAGCCAGAGCCGTCATCCAGCCAGGATCCGCCAGAGCCAGCCAGCCAGGATCCGCCAGAGCCAGCCAGCCAGGATCCGCCAGAGCCAGCCAGCCAGGATCCGCCAGAACCAGCCAGCCAGGATCCGCCAGAGCCAGCCAGCCAGGATCCGCCAGAGCCAGCCAGCCAGGATCCGCCAGAGCCAGCCAGCCAGGATCCGCCAGCCAGCCAGGATCCGCCATCCAGTCCGGAGCTGCCCCTCAGTCCGGAGCTGCCCCTCAGTCCGGAGCTGCCCCTCAGTCCGGAGCTGCCCCTCATTCCGGTGTTGCCCCTTAGTCCGGTGCTGCCCCTTAGTCCCGTGCTGCCCCTTAATCCAGTGGGGTTAATTTGGAGGGTGGCCATTTGGAGGAGGCTACCAAAGCGGGTATTGACAATGGTGGAGTTGGGGCCACGTCCCGCACCCGAGCCGCCGCCATGATGGGGTCCACCCCGGACCCTCCCCTTTCTATGTCAGGTTTTGCGGCCGGAGTCCGCACCTTTGGGGGGGGGGGGGGGGGTACTGTCACGCCCTGGCCTTAGTATTCTTTGTTTTCTTTATTATTTTAGTTAGGTCAGGGTGTGACATGGGGAATGTTTGTGTTTTGTCTCGTCTTGGGTGGTTATATGGTAAAGGGGGTGTTGGGTTTAGTGTATGGGGTTGTGGTTAGTGAATGTGTCTAGGTATGTCTATGGTTGCCTGAGTGGTTCTCAATCAGAGACAGCTGTCTTTCATTTGTCTCTGATTGGGAGCCATATTTAAGGCAGCCATAGGCATTATGTGTTTGTGGGTAATTGTCTATGTCATTGTGTAGTGGTCAGTGTCAGCACCATTTGTTTATATAGCTTCACGGTCGTCAGTTTGTTGTTTTGTTTTGTTCGTTGCTCGTCTATAATAAAAAGAGAATGTATTTCTCACACGCTGCGTTTTGGTCCTCTCTTCCAAGTCAAGACGATCGTGACAATATGTATCTTTAACACCATAGATGAACCATATATCACAGTACACATACAATATGGTGCCTCCAGCTCAGCAGAATTACAATATTATATATCCTGCCTAACCTCTTGCCTTAGTCCTGCTTCCACTCATGATCTTGCTGCAGGGATGTGACCAGGCCAGGACTAGAGGACTGCAGAGGTTCAGCACTATGGCCCACTCACTCACTATATCCCCTAATGGAAGTGCTTATGTCCTCCATCTCACTGCCCACACACTAACCTGACCCATGGGATCCCCAGCCTATACTGCAGCGGCAACTGGCAGGTTACAGGGAACACTCAGTGAATGAAGGATCTCTGTAGATAGGTTGTTGATGTGACTGATGCAAACCTATATTGAATAATGGCATTACCTATATGTAAAAAAACTATGAAAATATTGTAAGTAATTCAGAACACTAAATCCAACATTGTGCTAATCTGTCTTCTTTTTGTCAGTCTTGCCTTTTGCAATGTTCTATATTTGACATGTTTTATGGTAAAAATGAACCAGATATGCTGATTTGATTTATAGCCTATACTTTTCATGCATAAGTATTGAATGAGCAATGCTACTGTATAATGTGCCGTTTCTTATCTCCCTCCCTGCAGTGCTCTCTGACCCCTGTCATCATCCAATGACTGTAATATCAATCAATAGTAATTGATTATCTTGGCATTATTTCACACGCATCAGTTTGTAGAGTGCTCTGGAGAAGTCATTTATTTGAGTGCAAGGACCCATTCATCATCATTTACGTGTTAACTAGTAATCTCATAACTTCACAGAAAAAAACCCAATAAATTCAAGGAGTTCGATTTTCCATTCATATCATGTCAGTGCATAGAGACCCTGCTAATTTTTGCATTTGAAAATGGAGGCAGGGCTGATAGTTACCAAATAACAGAAACAAAAACACTGGAGAAAGTCATTCAGTTAACACAGCAGCAGACTTAGATTTATCAGCATTGAATAGTCTTTATTTGATATTTTGAAATGGACCATTCCTCAGAGATATCACAGGTCATCACTGTATATGAGGGAGGTTACAATATCCCTGTACACAAATCATTGAGGAATGGTTGGTTTTATGACATGTAAATGCAGCTATCACTGTCACCCTAACTATCCCAGTCTCAATTCTCTTTGGCGCCTAATGTCTGCTCCTCCGCAATATTACCACTGTAGCTATCAGAAGCATGCCTAATGATGTTCAAATCTCTACAATACCAGAGCGATAAAGAGCCTCCTTTCATCATCGATGGCAGTGAAAGCCATTGTTTTATTAATTGAGAATCATTAATGGCAAAGCGTTTTTCCATCCCAGCGCCTAATGAATTGACTTTATGCTGCTGAGGGGCTGCTGAGCTGCAGCTAACAGAATGCAATTCTAGACCTTAATGGGCCATTATGCTACATTCTAAATAATTTGCTGTCTTTTCTACTCCTTACTTTTCTCAGTCAAACTTTCACTTAGGCCCCCCTTCCAGCATTGGGGAACATTCCGCGTCCCTCCTGCGCGCGCACCCGCAACACATCTATTTCTATAGGCACGAGCACTGTTCATGACACAAACTGTTCACACCCCTCGTGTAGGTGGAGAGAACAAAGCTTAGGCTATTTCCTGGAACACGTTTTGTCATGAGGTGCAGCGAAATTGTTACAGTTTTAAAGCTTTTTTTTTTGTTGCAGTTCTATGAATGTTGCCATGTCTAAAGTGTATTCATGTCATATTTGAGTGACTCAAACATTATAACAAATTCTTGGGCAAGAAAATCAAGCTTAAAAACATTAGCTAACATGGGCATGTTGATCTGGACATTTCTGAATTGCTCTCTAAGGTATGCAATGACTGACATGACAAGAGGAAAACTTGATGATGCATTACCCGAAGGTTAAATAGTAGAACCTTGTGCCTTCTACTATTACAACTTTGAAGAGTAAGTTGAAGGCCGGACTGAGTTCCTTGAAAACGTTAAGGATTGCCCCCCCCCCCCCCCCCCCCCCCTCACACCAACATCCACCGACCCCTCACGGCCCCCCACGGTTTGGGAACCACTGAATTAGAAATGCAGTATCACATTTCAGGTAAAACCCAAATGCAGACTGTGTTGAAGTAACAATGTTTATAATCCAGAGTAAGGGCAAAGGCACAGAACGGCAGGCAGGCTCAGGTTCAGGGGCAGGCAGAGTGGTCAGGCAGGCGGGCTCAGAGTCAGGACAGGCAAAGGTCAAAACCAGGAGGGCTAGAAAAAGAGAGACTGGGGAAAAGCAGGAGCTGAGAACAAAAACGCTGGTTGACTTGACAAACAAGACGAACTGGCAACAGACAAACAGAGAACACAGGTATAAGTACCGAGGGGGTAATGGGGAGGATGGGCGACACCTGGAGGAGGATGGAGACAAGCACAAGGACAGGTGAAACAGATCAGTGCGTGACAGGGAGAGGAATGTACGGTGAGCAGCCAGGTCTAGCCCCAGCCCTGATCCACCCAGATCTGTCTGTCTGTTGGCATTATGGCTCATTAGCTCACTGGGATGACTAAGTACTCAGCCCTCATTGGACCTCCATCATTAAATATGTTTTTGCCAAGGTTGTTGTGACCTGTATCCTCCAACACAAACCAGAATGTCCTTCCTTTCTGGTCCTTTCTTGTGATGATTTGAGGGAAGCACAGTCACTGTTTTTGTTCCTCTGGTTTTGTCCTGATCACTTTTATTATGGCAATTCCATTTTTGTCACCAGTTCATTTTGCTGATTGTGTAGGAATAAACAGGACAAAATCAATAGACTACACAGCAAGAATGTTCTCCCCAGCCCTGTTAAACAATAATCACAAGTAATCACTAGATTACTGAGATACACATCTCACTGGGGTTCCTGGTGCTGGAGTTAATTCATTATATCCCTGTGCTCTGTGTGGTGTGGCTGGAACGCACAGTGTGTTCCAATCATGCCAATCTGCCTCTCTCTCTCTCTCTCTCTCTCTCTCTCTCTCTCTCTCTCTCTCTCTCTCTCTCTCTCTCTCTCTCTCTCTCTCTGTCTCTGTCTCTGTCTCTGTCTCTCTCTCTCTCTCTCACAAATGTTGTTTTCAAAGTAAGATTTTCTTTGTCCCCAACAATTAGCCTTAGGTGTATTTTTTCAACATATTTTCAGATAAAATTCCCACTGGGTGAAAATTGGTAGTAATTACACCATTATACACTCTTGGGAATTGCCTATCATGAACCAGGTGTTCTGAATTGATGACTGTATCTCTGTAGTTTGCTATTGTTTCACTGACAATAACATAGAGGAGACAGTAACCCGCATTGCAGGATCAATCACACCAATCAACGCTAGCTATCTGTGTGTAACTTCACTTCACATCACAACATAACATGCTGAGTTACTGAAGCAGCTGATTATTGAATGTCATGAGGAGCAGGGTGGCGAAATTGAATTCTACTTTTCAATTCACACTACATCGTTGCCTTACCTTTCGTTGTGGCTGGCAACGTGAAAATCTTGGTCCACAGCTCAAATTGGCTGTAAATATCATAGTAGCCACTACTAGCCAGTCAGCACAAACTATTCAACAGCGACAGAAATGTTTCAAAACATATTACAATATTGAATAATGCAACCTAACCATATTACACTCTAAAATAATGTAACAATTCACAAGTATGTATGTGCAGACAATTAAAGGGTTTATTTTCTGGTCTGTATGCTACACTCATTACATTTGATGCTATAACAGCATGTCTTCAACTGGTCAAACTAAACAAGCATTGAAACTTCACATTGAAGAACATAAGGTTGTTATTTGAAATAAAAACATGCACTATGTTATTGCCCGCCACTGCATCGAAGCCAACTATGGCTCACCTTCCTCCCTATAATGTTGTTGGCTTGGTTTTTGGGGTCTCTGTGTCTCCGGATTCACAGACACCCAAATATCACCTATGTATATTTTGATATGGCCTATTAATTAACGAGACACACTATCTCTCATTTTATTTTGTGTTATAATTTGCCATTTACCTTGAAACATATTATCATTAGATTTAAAAAAAAAAAAAAAAATGTTGTGTCTCAATGAGCCACTAGGCTATAAATAGGAGCTACAGTAAGTGCAATGGTCAGGTCAACCTGAGGAAGACGTCAGTCACCTGTCCGCATCCTGTACAATGGCTTGAAGTGAGAAATCAATCTCTGCCTAGTTTTGTTGAGTGCTCCAACTCCTTTTAACCTCAAATTAGTCCTTTTGGTTTATCTTGGGACAGTGCATTCGGAAAGTTTTCAGACCCCTTAATTACCCCCACACTTAAATTCGTCATCAATCATACCCAATAATGATGAAGCAAAAACAGGTTTTTAGAAATGTTTGCACATTTTTGTATTACATTTCTTTATTTTTTTGTTGTTGTTGAAATATCACATTTACATAAGTATTCAGACCATTTACTCAGTACTTTGTTGAAGCACCTTTGGAAGCGATTACAGCCTTGAGTCTTCTTGGGTATGACGCTACAAGCTTGGCACACCTGTATTTGGGGAGTTTCTCCCATTCTTCTCTGCAGATCCTCTCAAGCTCTGTCAGGTTGGATGGATGAGCATCGCTGCACAGCTATTTTCAGGTCTCTCCAGAGATGTTTGATCAGGTTTAAGTCCGGGCTCTGGCTGGGCCACTCAAGGACATTCAGAGACTTGTCTTGAAAACACTCCAACGTTGTATTGGCTGTGTGCTTAGGGTCACTGTCCTGTTGGAAGATGAACCTTCACCCCAGTCTGAGGTCCTGAGTGCTCTGGAGAAGGTTTTCATCAAGAACCTCTCTGTACTTTGCTCCGTTCATCTTTCCCTCGATCCTGACTAGTATCCCAGTGTCTGACGCTTAAAAACATCACCACTGCATGATGCTGCCACCACCATGCTTCACCGTAGAGATGGTATTGGGCAAGTGATGAGAGGTGCCTGGTTTCCTCCAGACGTGATCCTTGGCATTCAGGCCAAAGAGTATAATCTTGGTTTCATCAGAACATGGTCTGAGAGTTCAATCTTGTTTCTCATGGTCTGAGAGTACTTTAGGTGCCGTTTGGCAAACTCCAAGCGGGCTGTCAAGTGCCTTTTACTGAAGAGTGGTTTCCGTCTGGCCACTCTACCATAAATGCCTGATTGGTGGAGTGCTGCAGAGATGATCTGTCAGAGTGATCATCAGGTTCTTGGTCACCTCCCTGACCAAGGCCCTTCTCCCAAGATTGCTCAGTTTGACCGGGCAGCCAGCTCTAGGAATAGTCTTGGTGATTCCAAACTTCTTCCATTTAAGAATGATGGAAGTCACTGTGTTCGTGGGGAGCTTCAATGCTGCAGACATTTTTTTGTACCCTTCCCCAGATCTGTGCCTCGACACAATGCTGTCTCTACGGACAATTCCTTCGACCTCATGGCTTGATTTTTGCTCTGACATGCACTGTCAACTGTGGGGCCTTATATCGACAGGTGTGTGCCTTTCCAAATCATGTCCAATCAATTGAATTTACCCCAGGTGGACTCCAATCAAGTTGTAGAAACATCTCAAGGATGATCAATGGAAACAGGTTGCACCTGAGCTCAATTTTTAGTCTCATAGCAAAGGGTCTGAATACTTATGTAAATAAGCTATTTCGTTTTTTTTTTTTTTATCGATTTACAAACATTTCTAAAAACCTGTTTTCACTTTTTAATTTTGGGGTATTGCGTGTAAAATGATGAGGAAAGATTTTTGTTTAATCCATTTTAGAATAAGGCTGTAACGTAACAAAATGTAGAAAAAGTGAAGGGGTGAAGGTACACCATCGAGAGTATACTGTTGCATCACGGCCCGGTATGGAAACTCCCATTGCCGCTGAGCGCAAGGCTCCACAGAGGGTGGTACTCTCAGCCAAATGCACCATTGGGTGCACAATCCCTGCCCTCCAGGACACCTACAACACCAGGTGCTGCAGGAACAATATTAGGAAGGTGTTCCTAATGTTTGTATACTCAGTGTATAGTGTTATTTTATGGCTGGTTATGACACCTACATAAGAGTGTCAAAACCCAAAACCTACTACACAAGGAAAAAGATTCCATTACACCATAGCCTAAGTGTCAATAGTATGTTTATGTTATATATATTTGTATTAATTGAACATATTAAATGACAGTATAATTGTTATTGTGTACATATTGATGTCAGACATGCACATATCCCAATGCTATGTTGTTGATGACTGGGATGAATGCAGGAGCAGATTTCAGGTGCAGGACATGATACCCCATTTTTGACTGATGACTGATAGAATGGCATGTACGTGATAATGCTTATTGACAGTGTGATAAAGTGTATTTTCTTAGTCCAAGTTAAGTGACACAGGATGATCATAATGCTTCATGAAAGTGTCATAAAGTTTATTTTCTACAAGTTATTTCAAATATGTGTAACGATCGTCGTATCGAGGAGAAGGAGAAGACCAAGGTGCAGCGTGGTAAGTACTCATAATTACTTTTAATGAATACTAACAAAACAACAAAAACGATAAACGAACAGTTCTGCCAGGTGAACATACACTAAACAGAAAACAACCACCCACAACGGAAAATAGGCTACCTAAGTATAGCTCCCAATCAGAGACAACGATAGACAGCTGCCTCTGATTGGGAACCACACCAGGCCAAACACTGAAATAGACAACCTAGACATACAACATAGAATGCCCACCCACATCACACCCTGACCAAACAAAATATAGAAACATACAAAGCAATCTATGGTCAGGGCGTGACAGTACACCCCCCCCCCAAAGGTGCGGACTCCGGCCGCAAAACCTGAACCTATAGGGGAGGGTCTGGGTGGGCACCTGTCCGCGGTGGCGGCCCTGGCGCGGGACGTGGACCCCACTCCACCATAGTCTTAGCCCGCTTAAGTGGCGTCTTTGGAGCGGCGACCCTCGCCGCCGACCTTGGACTGGGGACCCTTGCAGCGGGCCCCGAATAGATGTGAGACTCCGGCAGCGCCGGACAGGCGGGGGACTCCGGAGGCGCCAGAGTGACGGGCGGCTCCGGCAGCTCCTGACTGACGGGCGGCTCCGGCAGCTCCGGACAGGAGGGAGACTCCGGCTGCTCCGGACAGGAGGGAGACTCCGGCTGCTCCGGACAGGAGGGAGACTCCGGCTGCTGCGGACAGGAGGGAGACTCCGGCTGCTGCGGACTAGAGGGCGTAGCTGGAGGCTCCAGACTAGAGGGCGTCGCTGGAGGCTCCGGACTAGAGGGCGTCGCTGGAGGCTCCGGACTAGAGGGCGTCGCTGGAGGCTCCGGACTAGAGGGCGTCGCTGGAGGCTCCGGACTAGAGGGCGTCGCTGGAGGCTCCGGACTAGAGGGCGTCGCTGGAGTGGAGAGACACAGGAGGCCTGGCTCTGGGAGAAGGCACAGATCTCACCAGGCTGGAGAGACATGCAGGAGGGTTAGTGTTTAACACAGGCACAGAACTCACCAGGCTGGGGAGACATGCAGGAGGCCTTGTCCTTGGCCGAGGCACCGGATGCACTGGACCGTGGAGGCCCACTGGCGGTCTCGAGCGCAGAGCTAGCACCACTCGTCCTGGCTGGATCCCCCCTGTAGCCCGGCAAGTGCGGGGAGTTGGAATAGGCCGCACTGGGCTGTGCTGGCGAACTGGAGACACCGTGCATAGGGCTGGTGCAGTATACCCCGGGCCGAGGAGACGCACTGGAGACCAGATGCGTTGAGCCGGCATCATCCCTCCTGGCTCGATGCCCACTCTAGCCCGGCCGATACGAGGAGCTGCGATGTAATGCACCGGGCTATGCGTGCGCACTGGGGACACCGTGCGCTTCTCCGCATAACACGGTGCCTGCCCAGTCACTCTCTCGCCATGGTAAGCACGGGAAGTTAGCTCAGGTCTCCTACCTGAGTCCGCCAATCTACCCGTGTGCCCCCCCCCCACAAAAAAAATGTCTGGGGCTGCCTCTCGTGCCCGTTACCTCGCGCCAATTCCTCGTAGTGGCGCCGCTCCGCTCTAGCTGCCTCCAGCTCCTCTTTCGGACGGCGATACTCCCCCGGCTGTGCCCAGGGTCCTTTGCCATCCAGAATTTCCTCCCATGTCCAGGAGTCCGTGTTCCCACGCTGCTTGGTCCTTTTCTGGTGGGTGGTTCTGTAACGATCGTCGTATCGAGGAGAAGGAGAAGACCAAGGTGCAGCGTGGTAAGTACTCATAATTACTTTTAATGAATACTAACAAAACAACAAAAACGATAAACGAACAGTTCTGCCAGGTGAACATACACTAAACAGAAAACAACCACCCACAACACACAATGGAAAATAGGGTACCTAAGTATAGCTCCCAATCAGAGACAACGATAGACAGCTGCCTCTGATTGGGAACCACACCAGGCCAAACACTGAAATAGACAACCTAGACATACAACATAGAATGCCCACCCACATCACACCCTGACCAAACAAAACATAGAAACATACAAAGCAATCTATGGTCAGGGCGTGACAATATGAGGGAAAAAACATGATTGTAAATAATTCATTACAACAACAAAGGATTTAAGGATTCAAGGATTTAAGAAACAAACTTTCAAACAAAAATACATTTCTTGGCAGGGAAAGTAATTATTTGAATAAATGTAGCCATAAAATTATTAAGTGATAATGGCCGGGAAGCCGGTGTTTGAAGGAAATATTGGCATGGGTGTTGTTAGACGAAGTCGAGAACCAGCAAACCATGCCAATATATCCTCCAAACACCGGCTTAGAGGGCATTATCACTTTTACACAACGGGTTACCAACATATTCAAATAATGATTTACAGATTTGAATTAAAAACGTTATTTTGATTAATGTATTGATACTCTTTCATCCTTCCACAAGATATGGTCCCCACACAAATCTAGAGTTGCTACCCAAGCCGGCTGATCGTTCGTTCTATTGGTTCGGTTGCTAGAGACACGACCCAATCGTTCAGTCTTTTTGTTCTGTATCTATAGACGCGACCCATTCGTTCATTCTAAATGTTCCATTGCCATACTGGCTGGCAACGTTCTTATCCCTTGCTTGCTAGCTAGTCAACTATGGCTAACTTCCAGTCACGTCAAACAGTGTAAACAAAATAACAACATTAGCTGCATTTGCATTTGTTTAAGATGTTTTCCAGCGACATTTATTTATTACATCCATAACAATGAGCTAATGAGGCGTGATTTTTCTCCCTGGCATAGAAAATGTGCTCTCTCTTCAGGACACTGTTGTTCAGAAGAACTAGCCAACAACACAGCTAACACAGTCACTTCAAACTGAAGCTGGAAATACCGCAAACTAGCTGCACTTCGTTCAGTTTGACCTTTTTCAATTTAAATTTCTTTGTACAGTTGAAGTCGGAAGTTTACATACACCTTAGCCAAATACATTTAAACTCAGTTTTTCACAATTCCTGACATTTAATCCTAGTAAAAAGGGTCAGTTAGGATCAACACTTTATTTTAAGAATGTGAAATGTCAGAATAATAGTAGAGAGAATGATTTATTTCAGCTTTCATTTCTTTCATCACATTCCCAGTGGGTCAGAAGTTTACATACACTCAATTAGTATTTGGTAGCACAGCCTTTAAATTGTTTAACATGGGTCAAACGTTTCGGGTAGCCTTCCACAAGCTACACACAATAAGTTGGGTGAATTTGGGCCCATTCCTCCTGACAGAGCTGGTGTAACTGAGTCAGTGTCACGTTCGTCGTAAGGAGGAGACCAAGGTGCAACGTGATATGAATAAATACTCTTTAATTAAACGAAGAAACACTAAACAAACTAGCAAAGTAACAAAACGAACGTGAACGCTATAAGACACGAGTGCTGACATGCAACATCAAATAGACAATAACCCACCAAACCAAAATGGAAAATGGCAAATTAAATAGGATCCCCAATCGGAGACAACGATAAACAGCTGTCTCTGATTGGGAACCAATTCAGGCCACCATAGGCCTACATTTACCTAGACAATACCAAAACCCCATAGATATACAACAAACCCTAGACAAGACAAAAAACACACATACCACCCTTGTCACACCCTGACCTAACCAAAATAATAAAGAAAACAAAGCTAACTAAGGTCAGGGCATGACAGTCAGGTTTGTAGGCCTCCTTGCTCGCACACACTTTGTCAGAGCTGCCCACAAATGTTCTATACGATTGAGGTTAGGGCTTTGTGATGGCAACTCCAATACCTTTAACTTTGGAAGTATGCTTGGGGTCATTGTCCATTTGGAAGACCCATTTGCCACCAAGCTTTAACTTCCCGACTGATGTCTTGAGATGTTGCTTCAATATATCCACATAATTTTCCTCCCTCATGATACCATCTATTTTGTGAAGTGCACCAGTCCCTCCTACAGCAAAGCACCCCCACAACATGATGCTGCCACCCCCATGCTTCACGGTTGAGATGGTGTTCTTCGGCTTGCAAGCCTCCCCCTTTTTCCTCCGAACATAATGATGGTTATTATGGCCAAACAGTTCTATTTTTGTTTCATCAGACCAGACAACATTTCTCCAAAAAGTACGATCTTTCTCCCCATGTGCAGTTGCAAACCGTAGTCTGGCTTTTTTATGGCGGTTTTGGAGCAGTGACTTCTTTTTTGCTGAGCGGCCTCTCAGGTTATTTTTTATATAGGACTCGTTAAACTGGGGATATAGATACTTTTGTACCTGTTTCCTCCAGCATCTTCACACGGTCCTTTGCTGTTGTTCTGGGATTGATTTGCACTTCTCGTACCAAAGTACGTTCATCTCTAGGAGACAGAACGCGTCTCCTTCCTGAGCGGTATGACGTATGCGTGGTTCCATGGTGTTTATACTTGCGTACTATTGTTTGTACAGATGAACGTGGTACATCCAGGCTTTTGGAAATTGCTCCCAAGGATGAACCAGACTTGGCTGATTTCTTTTGATTTTCCCATGATGTCAAGCAAAGAGGCACTGAGTATGAAGTTAGGCCTTGAAATACATCCACAGGTACACCTCCAATTTACTCAAATGATGTCAACTAGCCCATCAGAAGCTTCTAAAGCCATGACATCATTTTCTGGAATTTTCCAAGCTGTTTAAAGGCACAGTCAACTTCTGACCCACTGGAATTGTGATGTAGTGAATTATAAGTGAAATAATCTGTCTGTAAACAATTATTGGAAAAATTCCTTGTGTCATGCACAAGTAGATGTCCTAACCGACTTGCCAAAACTATAGTTTGTTAACAAGACATTTGTGGAGTGGTTGAAAAACGAGTTTTAATAACTCCAACCTAAGTGTATGTAAACTTCCGACTTCAACTGTAAGTGTACCAAGTTGGATCAACATAGAGTTGACCATTAGACGTGTAAAAACAGAACGTAAGCAGAATCTACAGTGAAGAGGCGACTCTGGGATGCTGGCTTTCTAGGCAGTTCCCCTGTCCAGTGTGTTATTTTTCCCATCATAATATTTTCTTATTTTTGGGCCAGTTTGAGATATGGCTTTCTCTTTGCAACTCTGCCCTAGAAGACCAGCATCCCGGAGTCGCCTCTTCACTGTTGACTTTGAGACTGGTGTTTTGCGGGTACTATTTAATGAAGCTGCCAGTTGAGGACTTGTGAGGCGTATGTTTCTCAAACTAGACACTCTAATGTACTTGTCCTCTTGCTCAGTTGTGCACCGAGGCCTCCCACTCCTCTTTCTATTCTGGTTAGAGCTAGTTTGCGCTGTTCTGTAGTACACGGGGAGTAGTACACAGCGTTGTACGAGATCTTAAGTTTCTTGGCAATTTCTCACATGGAATATCCTCAATTTCTCAGAACAAGAATAGACTTATGAGTTTCAGAAGAAAGGTCTTTGTTTCTGGCCATTTTGAGGCTGTAATCGAACCCACAAATGCTGATGCTCCAGATACTCAACTAGTCTAAAGAAGGCCAGTTTTATTGCTTCTTTAATCAGTACAACAGTTTTCAGCTGTGCTAACATCATTGCAAAAGGGTTTTCTAATGATCAATTAGCCTTTTAAAATTCTAAACTTGGATTAGCTAATGCAACGTGCCATTGGAACACAGGAGTGATGGTTGCTGATAATGGGCCTCTGTACGCCTATGTAGATATTTCATTAAAAAATCAGCCGTTTCCAGCTACAATAGTCATTTACAACATTAACAATGTCTACATTGTATTTCTGATCATTTTTATGTCATTTTAATGGACAAAAAATGTGCTTTTCATTCAAAAACAAGGACTTTCGAAGTGACCCCAAACTTTAGAACGGTAGTGTATAATATTTGAAAATGTAGCTAGTCTCTTACCCGTATACATGGATGATCGCTTCACGGCAGATTGGAACCCCTTTAACTCTGTTTTGTTTGTATAGCTTGTTTGGGCCGCGTTGTTTCAAGTCACTCTTGTTCATACTGACCGTGTGCAGAAGGTAGTCAGTCCATCACAACTTTTTCCCACTGATCTTTGTCGATAGCGCCTGCTAAATTCAGGGCAATGATGTTGTTGAGAACAGTAGTAATAATTTTTCAGTTCTCCATGTCTAACATTATATCTTTCTAAAAAGCCGTGGTAGCAAGCATTATCTACACATACTGAGCAGCTCATGTTATAGACAGAAGCATTTTACATGGCAGACAAATCCAAACTCATTTCCGGGCATGTCCAGCCAATCATGGCTAGCAGCAAGGTTCCTGACTTTTTCTGTGGCTAAAACAATTAGGATGATAATTTAACAATTGTATTGGTATTTACAGAATGCATACAATTTTGTTGTTTTAAGGCACATGAAAGTTCACATGTTCCAGAAGGCATTTCTGCCAAAAAACACATTTTGATAAAAAAATACAAATAAACGTTCAAATTCCTCTCAGAAGCAGTGACATGCGACATACTGTATGCCTAGCTTCCTGAAACGGGTTCCAAATTGTTCCGAGAACATTAAGAAAACTTTCCATAAAAACAACAAGAAAACATTTGTAATGTTCAGAAAACATTATAAGAATGTTATTTAAGAAAAGTAATTCCGTTCTCAGCATCGACAAAACTCTATTCTCTATCTTGCTAAGTGTATACAGGTGTGTTGGCCGCACCCACTAATTTGAGATATTTTGTTTTAATAGATTCGTCCATATAACCTTCACCTTTCATGTTATGCAACCTGCATATAATGTTTCTCCTTTGTCGCAGAACCGCACACAAATCCAGCTTTACCATGTCCAACCATAAGTCCTTGATGAATATAAATAACCAATATATCTCAAATAAGGAAAATAAAGAAATTGCATGACATCTTAGTGTTATGACTTAACAAAAATATACATGGAAAATAGGAAACAAACTTACTCTTAACTTGGACGCACACAACTGGAAAAAAACTGAGGAATGGCTTGACAATACAAACGAAAGGTGTGAATTAGCATATCAGGGCAGTCCTGATACTTAGTGACAAGTGTGTGGCATTGAGAGAGAGCCAACAGGTGAAATCAAGATGGCTGATCAAGTTCCATCTCAATAGTATGCTTCTCCGCTCTGAGGGCTTTTGTACAGCCGCCAACCAGCTGCATGGGGCTGTATTGGACATGATTCACATGGCCATATCTCCATCAGTAATTAGTACATACAGCCCAATGAGGGCTTAAATGTTTGAGGAGGTCTGGAAAAAACAATAAAACGGCCCAAAGATGCGATACAGTATATACTGACTGAAAGGTATTCCTTAAAACGTTAATAGAAAGTGGTGAAAACGTGTGCCAACTTTTTGTTTTGTAAATGTTTTCATGGCTAGTTCCAATAGTTTACATGTAAACACCCAAAAATATATGTGGGTTTTCGCTGGAGTCTACTGATTGCAATGACTTATAATATGATATTCTGTTTTGTGTCAATTTTATGAAATGTGACAGGAAACCTGCCCTCTACATGTCACTTTAGGTAAAATCCCATAGGAATGCATTATGTCCGGAAGAGAGACAGGCAACCCATTATGATGAGACCTTTCAGTCTTTACACAAAGTGAGTAAACTACTATATAAAGATGTCTAGCTATAGAGCCATTGCAGATTGAAAAACCTATTATACTCGAAAATACTAGTTTTCCAAAATGACCGCCAACCAGCAACATTGGTTCCAATTGGACAGGATCTCCATAAATAATTGGTACAAACAGCCCAATGAGGCTGAAAATATTTGAGGTGGTGTGGATAATATAATAAAATGACCCAGGTACGCCTTATGCACGTGTCCTTTAGACTTATTATTATTATTTATGGAGATATGGCCATGTGAATCCTGTCCAATATGGCCCTATGGAGCTGGTTGGTTGCCATTTTGAAAAACTGAGTATAATCAAGGGTGTGGTGCTGCTAGAGCAGGTCACTTAATGAATGATTTCTTAGTATTCTACCGAACAGCCTGAATATAATAGGATACTATAACATTACTGTAAGTCCAAAAACACCACAACATTTCTTATGAGATTTAAGGATGATTGTGCTGAATGGTCATGTTTATTTCTCATGATGCGGCCATAACTAAACAGTGCGCCCGTCGGATAAATGTGCTCTGATGGAAACAATACAGGTAGGCTAGTCTGTGTCTTGTTAATATCATCTGCTATGAAATCCACTCAAATAGTATTTACTCACATCACTCAAGAAGATCTAAATGCATATTCTCGTGAAACTGAGTGAGATCTTAATGGTTATGGTTTGCATTCAGACGCAGCTTGGACATTTGATGATGACAGTGATGATGGCCTATTTTTAAATGTTACAAAGATTTATGCAAGTCAATGTGTGTAGGCATACGTTGCATTTGGGTAATGTGTTTTTTGCATATAAAATTATATTATTCAACAGACTAATTGTGATATGCACTACATCACATTTTACGTCACATTTACATTTGAGTCATTTAGCAGACGTTATTATCCAGATCGACTTACAATTAGTGCATTAATTTTAAGATAGCTCGCTGGGACAACCACATATCACAGTCATAGTACATGTTTCCTTAATAAAGTACCTATCAGCAAAGTCAGAACTAGTAAGGGGGGAAAAAAGTATTACTTTAGATTAGATTCAACTTTAATGTCATTGAACAAGTACAAGTACAGTACAACAAAATGCAGTTTGCATCTAACCAGAAGTGCAAATAAAAGAGTACAACAAATGTAGAAGTGAAACAATTAAGTACAATGTATGTTATTAAGTGGGATGTATAAATGTGCAATGAAGGCAAATGGCAAGTCTAAATGTGCAATGAAGGCAAATTGAAAGTGCAAGGAGGCATGCAACTGAAATGCAGGGATAGCAGCAATGAGATTACGGAGGTAGACATACACATGTACAACTGAATAATGTCCTTAATCAGACTTTACAAAGCAATGTCAGAGTCCAGTAGTACCGTGAAGAGTGCAAAGGTAGTGCAACCAGGTCCCTAAGAGGCAGTACTAAGCGGTGGGCGGGTGGATATGGCTAGTGCCGTGTCACCGAGTTCAGCAGGGTTACAGTAGCTGGAAAGAAACTGTTCTTGAGCCTGCTAGTGCGGGAACGTAGAGATCTGTACCCCCTGCCTGTTGGTAGGGGGGAAAACAGTTTGTGGCATGGATGTGAAGGGTCCCTGATGATTCCGCACACCCTACGCAGACACCGCTTGCGCTGTAGGTCTACGGTGGCAGGGAGCTGGGCACCAGTGATGTGCTGGCCGGTTTTCACCACCCGTTGCAGGGACTTACGGTCGGCCACGGAGCATCCGCCAAACCACACTGTGGCGCAGTTAGTCAGAATGCTCTCGACCATGCAGTGGTAAAAGTTCACCAGGATCTTGGGAGACAGGCGGGCCTTTTTCAGCCTCCTCAAAAAGTACAGGTGCTGCTGCACCTTTTTGACCAAGGTTGAGGTGTTGAGGGTCCAGGAGAGGTCCTCGGAGATGTAGAAACCCAGGAATTTGAAGCTGGGCATATGCTCCACCTCAGTGTCATCAATGAGAACTGGGGTGTGGCTGCAGCTTTTAGACTTCCTGTAATCCACAATGAGCTCCTTGGTTTTCTTTTCATTAAGGACCAGGTTGTTGTCAGTGCACCATGCAGCCAGGTGCTTGACCTCCTCCCTGTAGGCTGACTCGTCATTGTCACTGATCAGCCCTACCACCATGGTGTCGTCTGCGAACTTGACGATGGTGTTGGAACAGTGTACAGGAACGCAGTCGTAGGTGAAGTGGAAGTACAGGAGGAGGCTCAGCATGCAGCACTGTGGCACACCGGTGTTCAGGTTCAGGGTTGAGGAGGTGAAGTTGTCTAACCTGACAGACTGGGGTCTGTTGGTTAGGAAGTCCAAAGTCCAGTTACAGAGAGAGGGCTTGATCCCTAGGTCATAGAGTTTGGTGACCAGCCTAGAGGGAATGACCGTATTGAATTCTGAGCTAAAGTCTATGAACAGCATTCTCACATAGGCGTTGGTTTTGTCCAGGTGGGTCAGGGCAGAGCATAAAGCTGTGGAGATGGCGTCCTCTGTAGACCTGTTCGGTTGGTAGGCAAACTGGTGGGGATCCAGTGTTGGAGGGAGGCAGGACTTAAAGTAGTCCAAAACCAGTCTTTTGAAAGCACTTCATGATCGTGGGGGTGAGTGCAACAAGTCGGAAAACATTCAGACTTGATGCGGTCGACTGCTTCGGCACCGGCACAATGGTTGCAGTCTTAAAGCACGTGGGGACAACCGCCTGGGCCAGTGACAGGTTGAAAATGTCAGTGAAGACCTCGGCCAGCTGCCCAGCACATGCTCTAAGCACACGACCGGGGACACCATCAGGACCAGCAGCCTTGCGTTCATTCACCCTGCTCAGTGCAGATAACACATCTGCGATGGATAATCTGAGGAGGAGGTCGTCTGGGGGGAGCTCAGCTTTGATGACTGGATCTTTGTTGTCCCTGTCGAAGCGAGCATAGAACCTGTTTAACTCGTCGGCGATGGAGACGTCGCTGGCTGCGGGGGTAGGGTTCTTTGGCCATTAGTCTGTGATGGCTTGGATGCCCTGCCACATGCATTGAGGGTCAGAGTTGTTGTTGAAGTGCTCCTCAATCCACAGTTTGTGGTCATGTTTAGCCATCTTGATGCCCTTTATCAGGTTGGACCTGGATGAGCTGCAGGCTTCCGCATCGCTGGATCTGAAAGCAGCGTTGCGTGCCTTTAGCAGTAGTCGAACCTCTCTGTTCATCCAAGGCTTATGGTTGGGGAAGGTCTTTATTAGTTTATGGGTAGTGATATTGTTGATGCAGATGTTGATTTAATCCAGAACGGAAGAAGCATGTGTTTACATGTACGTATGGGAGTCAAGGGTGGCATGAGTGGCAAACAATCTCCAGTCTATGTGTTGAATATGGTGCTGTAGTAATGAGTCTGACCCCTCTGGCCACACTTTGACTGTCCTCACTGATGGTTTCGTGCTTTTAATGAGGGTTAAATACTCGGGGAGTAGGAACAGTGATCAGAGTGTCCCAGGTGGGGGGGGGGGGGTGGCTTTGTAAGCCTCCGGAATGTTTGTATACACGTGGTCTAGTGTATCAAATCAAATCAAACTTTATTTGCCACATGCCCCGAATACAACAAGTGTAGACATTACCGTGAAATGCTTACCAAGTAAAAAATATTTACCAAAATATTTACCAAGTAGGCTAAATAAAAAGTAATAATAAAAAGTAACACAATAAGACTAACAATAACGAGGCTATATACAGGGGGCACCGGTACCGAGTCAGTGTGCGGAGGAACAGGCTAGTTGAGGTCATCTGTACTGTACATGTAGGTGGGGGCGAAGTGACTATGTATAGGTAACAAACAAACAGGGAGTAGCAGCAGTGTACAAAAGGGAGGGGGGTCAATGTAAATTGTCCGGTTGCAATTTTTATGAATTGTTTAGCAGTCTTATGGCTTGGGGGTAGAAGCTGTTGAGGAGCCTTTTGGTCCTAGACTTGGCGCTCCGGTACCTCTTGGCGTGCGGTAGCAGAGAAAACAGTCTATAACTTGGGTGACTGGAGTCTCTGACAATTTTATGGGCTTTCCTCTGAACCGCCTATTATATAGGTCCCGGATGGCAGGAAGCTAGGCCCCTGTAGCGCCTTACGGTCAGATGTCGAGCAGTTGTCATACCAGGCGGTGATGCAACCGGTCAGGATGCTCTCGATGGTGCAGCTGTAGAACCTTTTGAGGATCTGGGGATCCATGCCAAATCTGTACAGTCTCCTGAGGGGGAAAAGGTTTTGTTGTGCCATCTTCACGACTGTCTTGGTATGTTTTGACCATGATAGTTTGTTGGTGATGTGGACACCAAGAAACTTGAAACTCTCGACCTGCTCCACTACAGCCCCGTCGATGTTAATGGGGGCCTGTTCAGCCCGCCTTTTCCTGTAGTCCACGATCAGCTCCTTTGTTTTGCTCACATTGAGGGAGAGGTTGTTGTCCTGGCACCACACTGCCAGTTCTCTGACCTCCTCCCGATAGGCCGTCTCATTTTTGTCGGTGATCAGGCCTACCACTGTTGTGTCATCGGCAAACACAATGATGGTGTTGGAGTGTTTGGCCACGCAGTCGTGGGTGAACAGGGAATACAGGAGGGGACTAAGTACAGACCCCTGAGGGGCCCCAGTGTTAAGGATCACCGTGGCAGACGTGTTGTTGCCTACTCTTACCACCTGGGGGGGCGGTCCGTCAGGAAGTCCAGGATCCAGTTGCAGAGGGAGGTGTTTAGTCCCAGAGTCCTTAGCTTAGTGATGAGCTTCGTGGGTACTATGGTGTTGAACGCTGAGCTGAAGTCAATGAACAGCATTCTCACATAGGTGTTCCTTTTGTCCAGGTGAGAAAGGGCAGTGTGGAGTGTGATTGAGATTGTGTCATCTGTGGATCTGTTGGGGCGGTATGCGAATTGGAGTGGAGTGTCCGGGAGGATGGTGTTGATGTGAGCCATGACCAGCCTTTCAAAGCACTTCATGGCTACCGACGTGAGTGCCAAGGGACTGTAATCATTTTGGCAGGTTACCTTCGATTCCTTGGGCACAGGGAGTATGGTGGTCTGCTTAAAACATGTTGGTACTACAGACTCGGTCAGGGAGAGGTTGAAAATGTCAGTGAAGACACTTGACAGTAGGTCCGCGCATGCTTTGAGTACACGTCCTGGTAATCCGTCTGGTCCAGCGGCTTTGTGAATGTTGACCTGTTTAAAGGTTTTGTTCACATCAGCTACTGAGAGCATTATCACACAGTCATCCAGAACAGCTGGTTGCTCTTGTGCATGCTTCAGTGTTGCTTGCCTTGAAGCGAGCATAAAAGGCATTTAGCTTGTCTGGTAGGCCCGCGTCACTGGGCAGCTCGCGTCTGGGCTTCCCTTTGCAGTCCATCATAGTTTTCAAGCCCTGCCACATCCGATGAGCGTCAGAGCTGGTGTAGTAGGATTCAATATTAAATCCTGTATTGACGCTTTGCTTGTTTGATGGTTCATCTGAAGGCATAGTGGGATTTCTTATAAGCATCCGGATTAGTGTCCTGCTCCTTGAAAGCGGCAGCTCTAGCCTTTAGCTCGATGCGGATGTTGCCTGTAATCCATGGCTTTTGGTTGGGATATGTACGTATTGTCTCCTCTATTGGGGCAGGAGACACTTTGGTGGAATTTGGGAAAAACAGTTTTCAGATTTGAGTGGTTAATATCCCCTGCAACAATAAAAGCACCAGCAGGATGTGCAGTTTTCTGTTTGCTAATAGCAACCTGCAGTTATTTCATTGCTAGTTTAGCATTAGCATCCAGAGGTACATAGGCTGCAGTAACAACATTGGACGTGAGCTCCCGAGGCAAGTAGAAAGGCCTGCACCTATTAATCAGGTACTCCAGATTGGTTGAGGAGTGACTCTCTGTTTTGTTACTGTCTGTACACCATGCTTTGTTTGCATAAATGCACAGACCACCTCCTCTGGTCTTACCAGAGTCCTCTGCTGTACGATCAGCCCTGAAGACATTGCGCCCCTCTAGCACAATACCGCTGTCAGGTATGCTGTTGTTTAGCCACATTTCCGTGAAAATTATGACGCTGCAATCCATAATCCTTTTTTGTGAGATAATTTCTTGTCGTATTTCGTTCATTTTGTTCGCCAGTGACCAGACGTTAGCGAGGAAAAGGCCAGGTAATGCCACAGCAATTGGGGGTGCTGTGGCATTATTTAAGATACTCTTTGAATAGGTAGGATTTCAGATGTTTTCTGAAGATGGCCAGGTACTGTCCAAGCTTCAGGGGGAAGCTGGTTCCACCAATGGGGTGCTAGGCCAGAGAAAATATTGGACTGGGCTAATCTGGAGCTGTTCTCCTGTAGATGTGGGAGGGCCAAGAGACCAGAGGTGGAAGAACGGAATACTCGGGTTTGGGTGTTGGCTTTGAGCATAGCCTGAAGGTACAGTTGAAGTCGGAAGTTTACATACACTTAGGTTGGAGTCACTAAAACTTGTTTTTCAACCACTCCACACATTTCTTGTTTACAAACTATAGTTTTGGCAAGTCGGTTAGGACATCTACTTTTTGCATGACACAAGTAATTTTTCCAACACTTGTTTACAGACAGATCATTTAACTTATAATTCCATGCATCACAATTCCAGTGGGTCAAAAGTTTACATACACTAAGTTGACTGTGCCTTTAAACAGCTTGGAAAATTCCTGAAAATGATGTGATGGCTTTAGAAGCTTCTGATAGGCTAATTGACATAATTTTAGTCAATTGGAGGTGTACCTGTGGATGAGTGCCTCTTCGCTTGACATCATGGGAAAATCAAAAGAAATCAGCCAAGACCCCAGAAACAAAATTGTAGACCTCCACAAGTCTGGTTCATCCTTGGGAGCAATTTCCAAAAGCCTGGAGGTACCACGTTCATCTGTACAAACAATAGTACGCAAATATAAACACCATGGGACCACGCAGCCGTCATACCGCTCAGGAAGGAGACGCGTTCTGTCTCCTAGAGATGAACGTACTTTTGTGCGAAAAGTGCAAATCAATCCCAGAACAACAGCAAACGACCTTGTGAAGATGCTGGAGGAAAGAGGTACAAAAGTATCCATATCCACAGTAAAACGAGTCCTATCTCGACATAACCTGAGAGGTCGCTCAGCAAGAAAGAAGTCACTGCTCCAAAACCGGGGGAGGCTTGCAAACCAAAGAACACCATCTCAACCGTGAAGCACGGGGGTGGCAGCATCATGTTGTGGGGGTGCTTTGCTGTAGGAGTGACTGGTGCACTTCACAAAATAGATGCCATCATGAGGGAGGAAAATTATGTGTATATATTGAAGCAACATCTCAAGACATCAGCCAGGAAGTTAAAGCTTGGTCGCAAATGGGTACAATGACGCCAAGTATACTTCCAAAGTTGTGGCAAAATGGCTTAAGGACAACAAAGTCAAGGTATTGGAGTTGCCATCACAAAGCCCTGACCTCAATCCTATAGAATATTTGTTGGCAGAACTGAAAAAGTGTGTGCGAGCAAGGAGGCCTACAAACCTGACCCAGTTACACCAGCTCTGTCAGGATGAATGGGCCAAAATTCACCCAACGTATTGTGGGAAGATTGTGGAAGGCTACCCGAAACTTTTGACCCAAGTTAAACAATTTAAAGGCAATGCTACCGAATACTAATTGAGTGTATGTAAACTGCTGACCCACTGGGAATGTGATGAAAGAAATAAAAGCTGAAATAAATCATTCTCTCTTCTATTATTCTGACATTTGACATTCTTAAAATAAAGTGGTGATTCTAACTGACCCAAGACAGGGAATTTTTACTAGGATTAAATGTCAGGAATTGTGAAAAACTGAGTTTAAATGTATTTGGCTAAGGTGTATGTAAACTTCCAACTTCAACTGTACATGCTCAGCCTTCATTCTGCTTACACATGTCTAATATTTAACCCCATATTGATTCTGCTCACTACTTCTGAGAAAACAGTATAGGAAATGAAAAATTCCCAAAGTTCTGGACATTCTCCAACACTATGCAAATATGCAAGTAACTATTTCACTGTACCGTTTACACCTTTTGTATTCTGTGCATGTGACAAATAAACTTGGATTTGATTTGATATAGTGTGTGTTTACCAGAGATGGTTATGTGAATAACAACATGACCTGCACCAATGCCAAATTAGGATATAGGCCAAGGACAATTTTTACCTGGAGTTTTCCTTATTGTAGGCTACTACTTTCACCACTTTTGGTCTTGCAAATCTTTGATTGTTTACTACACTACTTTACTCATTCTGTTTAGCACATGGCCTCATATGTGACTCCTTAAAGAGATGGGTGGGGCTAAGGCTTAAGAGGGTGTGAACGATTCTGAATGGGTGTAGACAAAGAGCTCTCTAGTAGGTGTACCAAAAGCAGAATTACTTTCCAATTGTTCATCAACTGCAGTGTATGATATAACATTTTGTGGCTCTGAGTCTATACTTTTAACCAATTGAAGTGGTCGGTCACATTTGAGAACATGAACAGAACCACGAGGAAACCTGTAGGAAAAGTTATTTTGACATACTGAAATTCCCACAGAAGGAACGTTGTTTCTTAATATTCTCTGAACTATTTGAGACATGACTTTAAATAAAACCATGTGGAAACCTGTAGGAAAAGTTATGCTGAAGTACCTAAATTCTCACAGAAGAACATTGTTTCTTAACTATTTGAGAACATTCGAAATGTCAAACCAGTTGGAGAATATTCCTAGAACATTACCAAAGTTGAAATTAAATTTAACCACATTTGAACTTTTAGGAAACCTTCTGTTAAAGTAATAAAATACTGAGATTTTTTTTTTTTGTGAGTTCCTTAAACGTGCTGAGAATGTTCCAAAACCAAGCAACTATCCTGCACCATTCACAGAAAGTGGTGGGAAGGTTGTATTCAAAATAACAATAGAACAACCATGCTCTCACCAAGCTCTAAGAAACATATGGTTCTCAAAATGTTATGTGGTAGCTGGGATGATTAGTATGAAATGATCTTGTATCAAGAAGGCTGATGTGCACAGGCCAGTCATGCATGTCCTGGGATGCAAATCATCATGTTCTCCCACGGTGGTAGTAAGTTAACTGCATGAGTAGTATGCATGGACTGCTGTCAAAGCCAACGCGCACACACACACACACACACACACACACACACACACACACACACACACACACACACACACACACACACACACACACACACACAGACACACACACACACACACACACACACACACACACACACACACACACACACACACACACACACACACACACACACACACACACACACACCCCATCAGAGCAGAGACATCTGGCATGCTGCAGCTCCTCAAGGCAGCCATCGATCTGGCTGTCTCTCAGCTCAGGATATTAGGAATGGATTCAAGTGTGCTAACGAGAAAATCATTACACTAGACATGCTAACTGTACACTTACACATGAAACTTATACTTTATATCACTCATTACAGATCTAAATGCCATCTTTTTTTGAGTGAAGGAAAATAAAGTAATTCAATACAAGATTAAGGAAAATGTGTCTTTCTAAGTCAATGAGCCAGTCATGTCAGTTTGCCAAAAATAAATAATTTCCCTTGTATTTTCATATTTCAAAGTTTTTCCCTGATCTCTTTTAGAGAGTTAGATGTAACAGAGCGGGAGTTCTCCATGGTGCTAAACTATTTCAAGATGTGGTACTGCCTGCAGGGCTAAACAACCATAAATACACATAGAGCTGCTGTCCATGGTGCTGCTATGACGCTGCTACTGACATTACTGCTGTAAGTTTAAAACTGTTACTTTTGCAATCTTCTCACTATTGCGCTCCACAAAAGTAGTCTGGAATCCCCACTGATAAATGTCTTACACTTGGCTATGAGCACCTTTGAGAATATGTTTTGATTTTAAGAATTCATTACGGATGAATGGACTAGGTGATCTTCAGCCTCGATGTGACCTTGACAACAGGAACACTACACACAATCCTGTAGGAAGTTGACCATTCAGTGATGACATCCGATTGCTTGTGTATGTTTTCCCATCAGCTGCCGGAGGAGAGGAGAGTAGGAGATTAGGGAAGGAAGGGAGGAGAGGAGGCCCAGGAGGTAAGAGAGAGACGCAGGGTCATGCAGCTGGTGAAGGTGGCTCTGTTAGAGGTGAAGCAGTCAGTGCCTTTGATGTTTTCCATGGGGAACAGAGCAGAAAGGGTCATGGTGAGAATTACAGGGGAGCCAAAGGTGGCTCAGCTACTCTAAATGAGATGTTAGCTCCCCTAACTTTGGGGGGTCTCTAAATAATTCTCATTTAACCATTCTCCTATTTGTTTAAAATGCAGTGGTACATGTATTTTACAGTGGTAAATATGAAAATAAAATCTTCCAATGAAACCTTTTTGTTATGGTTTAAACCATTTATTTCTATGTGGCGGCGCTGTCCATCCAGTAGGCCTAGTGCTGAATTTCAGCCTCAGCTGAGCTCCTTCATGCATAGCTTTTCCTTTGTACTTCCTCAT
Organism: Salvelinus namaycush; assembly: GCF_016432855.1. Classification (NCBI taxonomy): domain Eukaryota; kingdom Metazoa; phylum Chordata; class Actinopteri; order Salmoniformes; family Salmonidae; genus Salvelinus; species Salvelinus namaycush. Next base: position 24,328,618 of record NC_052327.1, read on the forward strand.
TATCACCATTTGTTTGCCATGTATCCTTGATTTTTTTTTAAATCCTTTATTACAATACATGAACTGTTGATTTATCATTGTTTGCTTTTGTCAGTCAGCTGTTCAGAGCGCTCGTAGCATTGTTTTTCAGGTGTGTGGGTACTGGTGTTCTCTGTGCCCCCCGATTTCCAGAAGTACTAGACCATTTATTGACCTATTTTCTATCAATATTTGTTTTCTTTACTGGATCAGGTGATGATGGTCGACAATACCACCAGACCACTGGCCTACAGCTAGACGCTAATGTTCATCCGTTTCCATCCAACAAGTACACCTTAATGACAGTAGGCCTATAGTTAACTCTTAGGTTAGAAGCATTCGATTCTGCAATGGCATAGGCCTACATTATTGTGGATTTGTGTACCCTAGAGAAATGTTTTCACAGTGAAACATAATGAAACGTTACGTAGGTTACACTTATTGTGCGTTTTCTGAGATCTTCAAGATCCATGATTTGTACAGGGTTTAAGTTCAATGTTCTAATTCAATTGTTAAATGTTTAATAATGACAGATAACACTGACATAACTGTCAGAATGTAACGAAAGGAAGATAGTGTTTTATGTCACACGATCTGTGGAGACTCCAAACATTAACTCATGAATAATGGACAACTCATGAACTAGGGTGTAAAACATATTTTGATTCAACTCATGCATTATATTGAATGTAGGCTACCTGCTCTGTGTGTATTCATGTGTTTAAAATTGCCTCGGCTGAGAGGGTAGGCTACCGGCAGGGGTGTAGGCCTAGTGGAGGGTAAATGCAAGTAAATGCCTTTTACCCACCTTTAAAAAAAATGCATTGAAAGCATAGGGAGTGTTTTTCACCGCGAACGACAATCAGGGTTTACCCAACTACTTGTTTTACACTACATCACTGGCTACTGGTAGGCCTATTTGAAGTACATGGTAATACACATTGTACAACAGTCTAGTAAGTTGACCCTGCGTTAGGGTGACCATCCTTTTTGTCCCGGGGCAGTTTCAGCCCCATTTCAGGTGTCTCGACTTTTCAGGCTACAAAAAAGTTTGTACATCAATTTATGTAGCATTAATGTAGCCCTAATCAATGACCATAGCTGAATGTCATTAGGCACACTTCTTGGTGTTTTGTAACAGATGTCTATTTCCATTCATTAAATGGCACGAGTAGATGCAGTTTGGATGTTGGAATTATTTGGACGAACATACCTACTGTACTTTTTGAAGTGATTTGTTTGACAATCAGATGAAAATATCATGACTGGCTGTGTTCATGCCATATTAAAAGGTAATTATTTTTACAGTTTAAATGACGTCTTTAATATTAGGTCTTGGAGAGGGTCTGTGTTTGGTCTCTCTATGCTGTGTGTGTGTTTCTGAAAGGTTGTGTGTGTGTGTGTGTGTGTGTGTGTGTGTGTGTGTGTGTGTGTGTGTGTGTGTGTGTGTGTGTGTGTGTGTGTGTGTGTGTGTGTGTGTGTGTGTGTGTGTGTGTGTGTGTGTGTGTGTGTGTGTGTGGATAGAGACCTATGAGTATGCATAGTAGTGCAGATAGTCAGTGCAGCTAGACCGTGGTGGTATCCATGATAAGCTATTTAGCAGTGAGTGAGAGAGAGGTTGTGTACAGCGGGAGGAAAATGGAGAATGAAAGGCCACATGCCAGCAGCCCAAAAAGGTCACCTGGAGTAAACACATAAATCACATGCACCCCGGTGCGATGCACATTAACTCACCTGCTGACATTAATAGACACACATAATGTACACCCTCCCCAACACACAAATATGCACAGCTACAAATGCTCACATATCAGACTCCCGCGTGGTGCAGCAGTCTAAGGCACTGCATCTCAGTGCTAGAGGCATCACTACAGACTCTCGTTCGATTCCAGGCTGTTTCACAACCGGCTGTGATTGGGAGTCCCATAGAGCGGCGCACAATTGGCCCAGCGTCGTTAGGGTTTGGCCGGGGTAGACCGTCATTGTAAAGAATATTTTTTTCTTAACTGACTTGCCTAGTTGAATAAAGGTTAAATAAAAAAAAATGGATGTACTCACACTGTATTCAATTCCATAAGCCTGCTACTCTACTCCTTCTTTATTCTCATGCATGAGCTGCACATTCAGACACCACCTTAAATCAAATCAAATCAAGCTTTTTTTATACAGCACATTTCAGACATCGAATGCAACGCAATGTGCTTTACAGGAAAAAACAAGGAAAAAAACAAGGAAATATTTACTACACAACAAACACAAGTTAAAAAACAAAAGAATGACACAAACTGAACAACTATCTGGTCCTAGGCTTTGGGATAGTCCTTTTTTTATAGCTGTGTAGGTCCCGTGTGACTCAGTTGGTAGAGCATGGTGCTTGCAATGCCAAGGTTGTGGGTTCAATTCCCACAGGGGACCAGTAAAATAAATATAAAATGGATAGAAATGGATGAGTGCTCTGGGTAAGAGTGTCTGATAAATTACCAAAATGTAGTTAAAAGGCCAGTTCCTGAGAGACCTACTGAGTCCATAACTTAAAAGGAGGTATTGGGGAAGACAATTGTGGATTGATTTAAAAACCAATAGAAAAGTCTTAAAACAAACAACACACTCTTAGTTATTATGTACAATAAACATTCACAGAACACTTCCCACCTTGCCCTCAATCAAATGTTTTGAGCACAAACAAACAAGTTGGAGGCAGAGAGGACAGTATTGTGAATGAGAGGCATATTTCCACCGTGGGTCTCCTCCAGCTAACGTGTGTCAGATGCAGGCGTGTGTTACTTTCACTTTTTATTTATTGGTTGTGCTATATGGAGGAAGTGCTGATGAATCCCACTAGACTGCAGTAAGGTGAGCAACATTCCAGCAAACAAAGAAGCCAGCTTCCATTTCACCCAGTCTGAGTGATTCAATTAGGAGCAGAAAGAAATAGCTCCTGTATTTAACACAGTCTGGGAGCTGCTCTGGTGTAACATGGTACATGCAAATAGTGATTTTACAGCTCCTTCCAGTGTGAGTCATGCAGGAAACTAGGGAGGGATGCTATCTGAGGGGAGCTCTGCTGACTCTGCTGCAATAGAATCTACACACACGCAATTACAGCAAGACTGCCCTGACACAGATGTCATCAACTAACTATGGTGTGTGTGTGTGTGTGTGTGTGTGTCAGTGAGGACGTGTGTGCATGTGTATAGGTTATGTGCATCCATGCATGTTCATGTGTCAAACAGAGTGGGCGAGAGAGAAAGGTCAATTTTCACCACACTCATGCCAGCAACTGCTGAAAGCGCGCTTAATCACAGGGCCATTAGGAAAACCATATGATTACATTCACCACCTCCCCAGTATTAATCTCTCTCTCATCCCCGTGCTTTCACTCACTCTCTCACTGCCTCCAACTCTCCCTCACTTCCTGGCTGGCATTGGGAGAAATGCCAGAAAGCCTCTTGAGCCACATGCCTCTATTCCATTTCCAAGGAATACATTAAAAATCTGTTAAATGTGGGATCAGCGAGTTCAAACCTAACCAAACAAGCTGTGAGATACTGCTCATAAAAGCTCACTATAGGAATATGTCTACATTTGTTGCAGGGGCTCCTTGCTAGCAGAGCACATTGTGAAAATGTGTTTTTCAAATGGGAGTATTCTTTCTTTGTCATATAAAAACATTCTGCGTCATGTTCCTCCTATTGTAATCTTGATGAAGCGCTTTAGTCTGTGCTTGTACAGTAATCCACTTCTACCTATCAGTGTCAAATTTAGAATCAAATCAAACTTTATTTGTCACATAACAGAATACAACAGGTGTAAACCATACAGCAAAGTTCTTGCCTACAAGTTCTTCCTCAACAATCCAGAGCTTAATATCAGTGGTATGAAATAGAAAATGCAGAATATGATATTTAAAAAAGCACGGAAAAAACACTAGGTCAAATAAAAATAACAAGACAGAAGAAATAAAAGACACACGAATGTAAGCTACTATATACAAGGCCAGTACCAGTGCCATATAAATGTTCAGGGGTAGGGTGGAAGATGTGGTAATATGTACATGTGGGTTAGCTGACAACATCATGAAAACGACGTGCACGCCTAAATGGGGAAAAAGTCTGTGAGTTGTGATTCTGGATGGCCAGATACCTGGATGACCTGGATGATCCTGGATGACCAACAATACCAAGAAACTTTCATGTGGGAAATCTTAAGTGGCTCTTTCAGCTAGTTTTATCTTGTTATTGATACCACGTCTTGTTTTCAGGTGTTTTGACAGATTTCATGTCAATCCTAACATGGCTCAAATTTGCTAGCTAGCTAACCAACAACTGTAACGATGTATTTGAGAGACAACAAGTGTTCATTGTGCAAATGTATTTATGTTTTCAATGAACATGTTTTGCCCCATAGTTACGCTAAACAAACAACCCATCTATAATAAATCGTAGCTGCTGCATCGTATATGAGGAAAGTGCATGTGCATGTGTGATAGTGTGTGGAAAGTATTCAGACGCCTTGACTTTTTTCACATTTTGTTACATTACAGCCTTATTCTAAAATTGATTACATAAAACATTTTCCTCATAAATCTACACACAATACCTCATAACGAAAAAGCAAAAACAGGTTTTTAGACAAATGTATTAACAATAACAAACCAGAAATACCTTATTTACATAAGTATTCAGACCCTTTGCTATGAGACTTGAAATTGAGCTCAGGTGCATCCTGTTTCCATTGATCATCCTTGAGATGTTTCTACAACTTGATTGGAGTCCACCTGTGATAAATTCAATTGACTGGACATGATTTGGAAAGGCACAAACCTGTTTATATAAGGTTCCACAGTTGACAGTGCATGTCAGAGCAAAAACCAAGCCATGAGGTCGAAGGAATTGCCCGTAGAGCTCCGAGACAGGATTGTGTTGAGGGAAGGCTACCAAAACGTTTCTGCAGCATTGAAGGTCCCCAAGAACACAGTGGCCTCCATCATTCTTAAATGGAAGAAGTTTGGAACCACCAAGACTCTTCCTGGAGTTAGCCGCCTGGCCAAACTGAGCAATCAGGGGAGAAGGGCTTTCATCCGGGAGGTGACCAAGAACCTGATGGTCACTCTGACAGAGCTCCAGAGTTCCTCTGTGGAGATGGGAGAATCTTCCAGAAGGACAACCATCTCCGTAGCACTCCACCAATCAGGCCTTAATGGTAGTGGCCAGATGGGAAGCCACTCCTTAGTAAAAGACACATGACAGCCCACTTGGAGTTTGCCTAAAGGACTCTCACACCATGAGAAACAAGATTCTCTGGTCTGATGAAACCAAGATTGAACTCTTTGGCTTGAATGCCAACTATCACGTCTGGAGGAAACCTGGCACCATCCCTATGGTGAAGCATGGTGGTGGCAGCACCATGCTGTGGGAATGTTTTTCAGCAACAGGGACTGGGAGACTAGTCCCTGTTATTTGCACAGCAGAGAAAACTGTGAGAAACTCCCCAAATACAGGTGTGCCAAAGCTTGTAGTGTCATACTCAAGAAGACTCAAGTCTGTAATCGCTGCCAAAGGTGCTTTGACAAAGTAATGAGTAAAGGGTCTGAATACTTATGTAAATGTGATATTTCAGTTGTTTCTTTTTAATACATTTTCAAAAATGTTTAAAAAAACAACAGTGTTTGCTTTGTCATTATGGGTTATTGTGTGTAGATTTATGAGGGAAAAAACAAATCAATCCATTTTAAAATAAGGCTGTAGCGTAACAAAATCAAGTCAAGGGGTCTGAATACTTTCCGAATGCTGTATGTGAGTGTGTGTGGCGTCAGTGTGTGTGTGTGTGTGTGTGTGTGTGTGTGTGTGTGTGTGTGTGTGTGTGTGTGTGTGTGTGTGTGTGTGTGTGTGTGTGTGTGTGTGTGTGTGTGTGTGTGTGTGAGTGTGTGGATAGAGACCTATGAGAATGCATAGTCAGTGCAGCTAGACCGTGGTGGTATCCATCATAAACTATTCAGCAGCCTAATTGCCTTGAGATAGAAGCTGTCTATTAAGCTGCCCGATATAGAGGTCCTGGATGGCAGGGAGCTCGGCCCCAGTGATGGACTGGGCTGTCCCCACCACCATCTGTAGCGCCATGCGATCGAGGGCGGTGCTGTTGCCATACCAAGCAATGAGGCAGCCATTCAATATGCTCTCATTGGTGCAGCTGTAGAACTTTTTGAGGATTTGAGTGCCCATGCCATACCTTTTTCAACCTCCTGAGGGGGAAGAGGTGCTGTCGTGCCTTCTTCACGGCTATATGCGTGGACCATGTTTAAAGTCACTCAGTCCCCCCCCCCCCATTTCCTGTAGTCCACGATCAGCTCCTTGGCCTAACTGACATTGAGGGAGAGGCTGTTGTCCCGTAACCACACTGCCTGATCACTAACCTGCTCTCTGCAGGCTGTGTCATTGTCACCGGTGATCAAGCCTACCAACATCGTGTCGTCAGAAAACTTGATCATGGTGTTGGAGTCGTGCGTGGCCACGCAGTCGTGGGTGAACAGGAAGTACAGGACTAAGCACACACCCTTGTGTGACCCCCATGTTGAGGGTCAAAGAGGGGTAGGTGATGTTGCCTACCCTCACTACCTGGGTTCAGCCCGTCAGGAAGTCCAGGATACAGTTGCAGAGGGAAGTGTTCAGTCCCAGGGTCCTAAGTTTGGTGACGAGGAGGGGACAATGGTGTTGAATACTGAGCTGTAGTCAATGAACAGCATTCTCACCACATGAGGCTGTTGAGTGAAAAACGGCTCATAATAATGGCTGGAACGGAGTGAATGGAATGGCATCAAACACATTGAAACCATATGGTTGATGTATTTGGTAATGTTAGCAGTTGATGTTACTCTTCAATAACACAAACCCGAAGCAAATCAGGGGGAGGAAAATAGGTTAATTCAAAGAGGATAAATCATAAATGTTATGCTGAGAGGTAGATGGTTATTCTCCCCTGTCCTCAGTGATGCTCTCTTAGTGATTCTCTCCAGTGATTCTCCCCATTGGTTCCCTCCCAGATCAAAGGGACAGCATGTAGTTTTATAACCCAGCCCTAGCCTGTGGTTGACCAATTAGAATTCCTTGCAATAAAACTAGCCAATGGCCAAATAACAAGTATCCTATTTCAGAAGACATATTTCTCCCATGTCTCTGAACCATTGATCAATAATTTCCTATTACAGAAAAAACACAATTTCCCTTAATCGTTATTGCTCTATTGACTTCTCATCCTTTTGACCTCTTGTCCTCTGTCTCTACGTTGTGTATTTATCTTCAACATATTCTTACAGTAACATTCCATATATTCCACTCTAGCCATTGCAAGGAGCCAATCCACCCCAATTAAGGTGCCAGCAACCTCCTGGGATTCTTACATAGGTATTCCTCTTATCTAGGTGGGTGAGGGCAGTGTGGAGCGCAATGGAGATTGTGTCATCTATGGATGTGTTGTGGCGGTATGCAAATTGGAGTGAGTCTAGCGTGTCTGGGATAGTGGAGTTAATGTGTGCCATAACCAGCCTTTCAAAGCTCTTCACGATTACAGATATGAGTGCTACAGAGCGGTAGTCATTGTGGCATGAAGCCTTAGAGTTTCTTGGAAACAGGAATGATGGAAGTCATCTAAGACGTGGGGATTATAGACTGGGGACAAGGAGAGGTTGAAAATGACCTTGAATATGCCTGCCAGTTGATCTGCACATGCTCTGATCTGCACATGCTCTGAGAACACGCCCTGGAATACCGTCCGGCCCCACGGCCTTGCAAATGTTGACATGATTAAAGACCTTACACACGTCGGCCTCGGAGAGTGAGATCACCCAGTCCTCTAGGTCGGTTGGGGGCCCTCACACATGGTATGGTATTGATATTGTTCAGTAGAGCTCATTCTAGCGAGAGAAAGCGAAACAGACTTTTCTGACTAGTGAATTGGAAGTTTTAAATTAAAAGAAGCCTAGTTAATGAAGTGAAAAAGTGCTTATGGAAAACACTGAAAATGGGTCTAGTATCTTATGGTATATCTTATGGTATATCTTATGGAATAAGAGAAACAAAAACACAACACCCATTGTGCCTCAAGGCCAAGACAACAAGACAACATGGGCTAGCAGCCCTGATGAAGTTTCCCTCCTCAACCAGGCCTGAGGCCCCGTCAAGAACCTGCTTTCTGTCAGACACCTGTCACTTCCTGTGAGGAGCCGTGGGCCAACTGTCACACACCTAGATGAATAAAATGTCAGTGCTCCTTAACCTTTACTCACCTGTCATTCAAACCAACAACACTGGCATTGGGCATGATAGCCAGCTAAGGCTTCGCCGTTTGGGATCATTGATACTGCTCAAAAATATACAGTAACTTTATCTGAACTGACATCCAATAGGCATCAAACCAGCCACCCTCTCCACCCTGCAGGTCTCGTTCAGTAGAGTTAAAATGTTGACTGTGTTTTTATCTATTTACACTGAACAAAAATATGAACGCAACATGTAAAAATCCCTGAAAAAAATTATTTATTATTTATTATTTATTTCTCTCAAATGTTGTGCACAAATTTGTTTACATTCCTGTTAGTGGACATTTCTCCTTTGCCAAGATAATATCCATCCACCTGACAGTGTGGCATATCAAGAAGCTGATTAAACAGCATGATCATTACAAAGGTGCACCTTGTGCTGGGGACAATAAAAGGCCATTCTAAAATGTGCATTTTGTCACTCAACACAATGCCACAGATGTCTCAAGTTTTGAAGGAGCGTGCATTTGGTATTCTGACAGCAGGAATGTCTACCAGAGCTGTTGCCAGAGAATTGAATGTTAATTTCTCTGCCATAAGCTGCCTCCAACGTCATTTTATAGAATTTGGCAGTATGTTCAACCGGCCTCACGACCGCAGACCGCATGTAACCATGCTAGCCCAGGACCTCTTGGGGGGGGGGGGGGGGGGTTCTGAGGAGTATTTCTGTCTGTAATAAAACCCTTTTGTGGGGGGAAAAATCATTTGAATTGGCTGGGCCTGGCTCTCCAGTGGGTGGGCCTGCCTGCCAAGTGGGTGGGCCTATGCCCTCCAAGGCCCACCCGTGGCTGCATCCCTGACCAGTCATGTGAAATCCATATATTAGGGCCTTATGAATTTATTTCAATTGATTTATTTCCTTATATGAACTTTAACTCAGTAAAAACTGGTAAATTGTTGCATGTTGTGTTATTATTTTTGTTCCGTAAAGAACAGAGGAGATTTTTAAAATCTCAGCAGCCTACCTAACTCATTTGAAATCTAGGAAGCAGAGCTTTTGAATAAACATTTGCCTCACAGAGCTATCCCTGAATGCCCTGTGTCTCTGTGTCTGTCCCTCTCGGGTATCTAAATGTGACCCACTTCCCTTCTCCCTCCTCCACTGAAGGATTCAGCAAGGATTCAGCAACATCTGCTGGGGAGGTCTAGGGTAGTTCCACCTCAAAAAGCACAAGAAAGAGGATTTCGACACTCAGCATCTCAGATTGTTCTGAAATAATTGATGTTATTAGAAAAAGATAAGATAAAAATTCCTGCAACATTATTGTGTTGAAATTTAATTTGATCTCTGAGAAATGTAGCTAATTGATTGCATCCAAAGTGGCCATTTTAATCTATATGAGTCCTATAATATTCAATAAATTGAATAAATCATAATAAATAATACAAATAAATATAGTACCTTACATCCGATTTCGACCCAACAATTTTCTAACAATGAGGTAGACATGAGGAATCCAAAGGAATGGTCAAAAGACACCCACGGACCCTCTACACCCCACGACAATCCCACCCCAGCAGCAAGTATAATATAAGTTCTCTGTGTCTGACAAGTAGTATGGAGCTGTGGCGCAGAGTGTTGTTTCTTCATACTATGTAATGTATTTCCAGTGTATTTGGTGATGTTTTTTTCCTGCGTTCTGAGAAATTTGTCATTGACATTTTTAGGATTATGTCCCATCCTACATCTTGATATGACCAGATTCTGACCACTAAGTGGTGGTGTTCATGCTATTAGGGGAAACAAGTTTGAAGATCCCACTCCCCAAAGGGATGGTTCACCAAAATTACAAAATGAAATTGGTTTCCTTACCCTGTAGGCAGTCTATTGACAAAGTATGACAGCAACCCATGCTTTGATTTTGTTGGCCACTATTTCAAATGCTAACTTTTTCAAATTTTTGGCACAAATCCAATGCAAGTCAATTATTAGCATTTTCACGCTTCATGTTCAAATCATCCTAAAGTTTAAAAAAAACTGGATTGTGTAAGTCATTGATGTTACTTAATTTTTGACATGAAGTGTGAAAACGCATTGGATTCGTGGCTAAAACACTAAAAAGTTAGCCTTTGAAAGAGTGGCCAGGTAAACAAAACTAAAGCATGGTTTGCTGTCATACCTTGTCCATAGACTGCTTACAGGGTAAGTAAACCAATATGTCATTTTGTAATTTGGGTGAACTATTCCTTTAACATTGGGAGGGGTAAAAAAAGAATCACATAATAGGAGAAACAGCACCATCTAGTGGTCATAACCGAGTAATATGACAAATTTCTCTGAACAGGGGGGCCATCACCAAATTCACTGGGAATACATTACATAGGATGTAGAAACAATACCGACCCACATCTCCATCCTACTCTACACATAGAGAACTGATACAGTATGCACGTGGTTGTGTTGGGATTAGAGTGGGGTGGGAGGGTCCGTGGGTGGCTTTTGACCATTTATTTGGATTCCTCAGGTCTTACTCATTGGTAGGATTTTTTGTTGTTGTTCAAAGTGGATGTTAGGTACTATATTTATTAACTGTTATATGAATCCTATAAATTAAAATAGCCAATTTGGGTGGAATCAATTACCTTAATTTCTCAGAGATCAAATAATTTTGCAATACCATAATTTAGAAGGAATGCTAATCTTATCTGTTTCTAACTACAATTTCAGAACAATCTGTGATAGTGAGTGTCATTTCTTGCTGAAATGAACGACTCACCAGGGAAATGTGTGTGTGTGTGTGTGTGTGTGTACAGTGTGTGTTTATGAGTGTGCATCAAATCAAATTGTATTAGTCACATGCGCCGAATACAACAGGCGTGGACCTTACTGTGAATGCTTACTTACGAGCCCCTAACCAACAATGCAGTTTAAAAAAATAGTATGAGTACGAATAAGAAATAAAAGTAACAAGTAATTAAAGAGCAGCAGTAAAATAACAATAGCGAGACTATACACAAGGGGGTACCGGTACCGAGTCAATGTGCGGGGGCACCGGTTAGTTGAGGTAATATGTACATGTAGGTAGGGTTATTAAAGTGACTATGCATAGATGATAACAACAGAGAGTAGCAGCGGTGTGAGATGTTCAGGAGTCTTATGGCTTGGGGGTAGAAGCTGTTTAGAAGCCTCTTGGACCTATACTTGGCGCTCCGGTACCGCTTGCCGTGCGGTAGCAGAGAGAACAGTCTATGATTAGGGTGGCTGGAGTCTTTGACAATGTTATGGGCCTTCCTCTGACACCGCCAGGTATAGAGGTCCTGGATGGCAGGAAGCTTGGCCCCAGTGATGTACTGGGCCGTACGCACTACCCGCTGTAGTGCCTTGCGGTCGGAGGATGAACAGTTGCCATACCAGGCAGTGATGCAACCAGTCAGGATGCTCTCGATGGTGCAGCTGTAGAACCTTTTGAGGATCTGAGGACCCATGCCAAATATTTTCAGTCTCCTGAGGGGGTTTTGTTGTTTTGTTTTGTTAGGTTTTGTTGTGCCCTCTTCACGACTGTCTTGGTGTGCTTGGACCATGTTAGTTTGTTGGTGAAGTGGACACCAAGGAATCAGTGTGTGTGAGTGTATATTATGTGTGTATCATGTGTATGAAAGTTCAATAATTAAAAGAGATGTTGCTTGTTGTGCCAGATAGAAGAGTGAAAGCCATGAGTGACCCCACATTGTCCTTCTCCTATAATCATTGTTTAAAACATGATACCAGTTGTAATTGTCAAGGCTACATAATGGAGGGTCCATGCCAGCAGGATGTCTGGGAGCAGGTCCAGAGCCCTGTCTGTCCAAACCTCTGGCCCCTCTCCTCTGCTAAGACTGAAAAACCATTTAACTCCCATTCACATGGCCCCAACCCAGAGTAATCATCACTGTGCAATACACAAGGGAATCAAACAAAGACTTTGATTCTCATTTAACTTGGTAATTACTGCAATAAATTCACAGAATCCAATTACTTATAGGCCTATGGGTCCATTTAGAGTGTGAATGGTTATGAAAGATCAAAGAGAGTTCAGCTTCAGGTAGACACTATCAATCACTGCATAGACTACTGAAACACAGAGGAAGAGAATGGAAGACACGGGAAGAGAGGATGTGTGATAGAAAAAAAAGTGGAAGTGGGGAAGACATTATCAGAGCAACATAAAATGGAGACATAAGGAGAGGAAGAGAGAGGGAGGAATGTGGAGGAACATGGGGGAAAACATATGGGCTCTGACTCCCTGATAGCATAGCAGGAGGTGTTTGCCAGTGCATTAATCTAGGAGATTTTAATGGGAGAGACAGCAATCAGCCCCAAACTCCCCCAGCGAGATACCACAGGTTGAGGCCTCTCCAGGAACCAAATAGTCCATAGTAATTATTTGACACTGTGACAGGGGCTCTTTAAGTGACTATATTGTATGTTTGTTGGTGAGGTGGGACAAATAAAGAGAAAGGTGAATTGGGGAATTCCTTAACAGATGAGACCTCCTCAATAAACCCACGCCAAAGTAGCAACGTGAGGCGCAAAACAGCAAAAGCAAAAACAAATCCACAATTAGAATCCCTCCACAGCCTCATAGAGGATCTATAAACATCTTCTAACCTCTCTGGATTAAAACCAAGTGTAAAATATTACGTATTGGATCACTAAAAAATTCTACTTTTACCAATAAAATGGTCTGACGAGGATGTGGACATACTTGGTATACATATCCCGAAAGAAAGAAATGATCTCACTCCAATAGATTTTTATAGAAAGTTAGCAAAAATAGATATAGAAAGAAAGGAAAATACCTGTCTATTTGTGGAAAAATCACCCTGATTAACTCTTTGGTCATTTCACAGTTTACCTATTTGCTTATGGTTTTGCTTACACCTACAAAGACCTGCTTTGTAAGTTATTATTTAGAATGGCAAACCAGACAAAATTAAAGGGGCCTATTTATATAATGAATATGAATTCGGAGGGCAGAAATTATTAAATATTAAAGCATTAGACTTCTCACTAAAGTCATCAGTCATACTAAAGTTATACTTAAATACGAAATGGTTCTCTAGTAAATTAGTAAGAACGTCTCACCCCATGTTTAAGAATAGCCTTTTTCCCTTTTATTCAGATTACACCTGCTCACTTTCGGTTATGTATAGTATGTATAAGCTGGAAGTAGAAGCCTAAGTGTTATTGTTTATTAGTTTAGTCCAATTGGGGGAGGGGTGTTAGGGTTTGCGGTGAATAATAAAGGAAGAAAGAAGATATATAATAAAAAGTCAGTGGGCACACAGCAGCATGTCAGACTAACCCAGAGACACAAATCCACCTTACATCTTTAACCAAGATGATGTGGGAGCTCCACATCCCCACATCCCCACCACAACCTCCATTCCTAGAACTAACTAGTCCTCAGAGGCCCTGGAACACAGAACTGGTCCACCAGGCTAATCAAAATAACAATAAAACACTATTAGGAGAACACTGCCTGCTTCCCTCACTCCCACACAGGAGGCAGAAATTAAAAGTGGTACAAATATCAAACATTTTCAATTAGTAGTCCTATCACCCCACTGTGATGTGTGGCCCATTCCCAAGACAATGGAGACACAATGGACTCACAATCACGACTGCTGCCTCCATTGCATGTATGTGTTTGACTCGGGCTGTGTTGATGTCAAACAATCTGTAATTAGTGTTTTCAGGTAATATCTCAGCATTGAATTGATTAGCTATTGTATTGTATATAGAGGGGGAAATTAAACATTTCGGTGTCCATGGTTAATGTCAAACTGCTTTCATTAGATTCATCTGTTAACCCAGACTTAATTAAGATTACACATAATCACTCCTGCCATTTTACGTTGGGGAAATCATGGGCAGTCTGAATGGAGAGGTGTGGTGTGTTCAGCTATAATCACCACTTTGTTCAGCTGCCTCTGAAAGACAATTAGAAATCACAAGAAGTGAGGGTTCCGTGCTAGTGGTTTCTTCTGTCTTTTTGAAGCTTGAAATTGAGTCAAAATTTTTGAAAAATGATAATAGTGAATCATGTGGTTATATTATCCTCAGAGGGACATTTCTTAAAGAACAACAGCTGACCCTTGCCAAGGAACAATGTGTGTGCATGCATGCGTGTGCACAAATGTGTTTGTGTGTGTGTGTGTGTGTGTATTTGATTGTGTGTGTGTTTGTGTGTGTTTGATTGTGTGTGTGTTTTATACACTGATGAGTATCTTACACCAGGGAGATTTACGCCCTTGGCTGATACACTGGGCTGCCAACATTGAGGGGAGAGTATATTTTATGGCCCTCTGATAAAGAGCAGGCCAAGGCCAAGTCTCTACTGTTCAGGTATGAGCAGCTGTGCTGATATTGTAAATAACATAGGACAATATAGTAATCCACTCCCAAGACATAATAGGAAGGAAGTTAATTGAGTGCTAGTCTAGTCTGTTTTATATGAACCATGAATGTCACTAACTCAACTGTCATGATGTAGAAAAGTTCAGTCCACAGTAAATCCTTTTGACAATCAAGACTAAACCTAGTTCTCCACTGGTTTTGTAGGACTTAACATTTTCGTACTATTCTCCATGGGAATTGAACCCACAACTCTGGAATTGCAAGTACCATGCTCTAGCAACTGAGCTACACAGATTTAACATAGCAGTAGATGGTGCATTACTCATTCAGACCCCTTGACTTTTTCCACATTTTCTTACGTTACAGTGTTATTCTAAAACGTATTAAATGTTTTTTCCCCCTCATCAATCTACACACAATAACCCATAATTACAAAACCAATAATGCCAAAAAAATAAATAATGAAATATCACATTTACGTAAGTTTTCAGACCCTTTACTCAGTACTTTCTGGAAGAACCTCTGGCAGCGATTACAGCAACGAGTCTTCTTGGGTATGACGCTCCAAGCTTGGCACACCTGTATTTGGGGAGTTTCTCCCATTCTTCTCTGCAGATCCTCTCAAGCTCTGTCAGGTTGGAAGCTATTTTCAGGTCTCTCCAGAGATGTTCGATCGGGTTCAAGTCAGGGCACTGGCTGGGCCACTCAAGGACATTCAGAGACTCCTGCGTTGTCTTGGCTATGTTGTTCTCTTGGAAGGTGAACCTTCGCCCCACTCTGAGCACTCTGGAGCAGGTTTTCATCAAGAATCTCTCTGTACTTTTCTCTGTTCTTCTTTCCCTCGATCCTGACTAGTCTCTCAGTTCCTGCTGCTGAAAAACACATCATGATGATGCCACCAGCATGCTTCACCATAGATGGTGCCAGGTTTTCTCCAGATGTGACGCTTGGCATTCAGGCCAAAGAGCTCAATCTTGGTTTCATCAGACCAGAGAATCTTGTTTCTCATGGTCTGAGAGTCCTTTAGGTGCCTTTTTGCAAACTCCAAACGGGCTGTCATGTGCCTTTTACTGAGGAGTGGCTTCCGTCATGCCACTCTACCATAAAGGCCTGATTGGTGGAGTGCTGCAGAGATGGTTGTCCTTCTGGAAGGTTCTTCCATCTCTACAGAGGAACTCTGGAGCTCTGTCAGAGTGACCATCGGGTTCTTGGTCACCTCCCTGACCAAGGCCCTTCTCCCCCAATTGCTCAGTTTAGCCGGGCGGCCAGCTCTACGAAGAGTCTTGGTGGTTCCAAACTTCTTCCATTTAAGAATGATGGAGGCCACTGTGTTCTTGGGGACTTTCAATGCTGCAGACATGTTTTGGTCCTCTTCCCCAGATCTGTGCCTCGATAAAATCCTGTCTCGGAGCTCTACGGACAATTCCTTCGACCTCATGGCTTGATTTTTTCTCTGACATGCACTGTCAACTGTGCAACCTTATATAGACAGGTGTGTGCCTTTTCAAATCATGTCCAATCAATTGAATTTACCACAGGTGGACTCTAATCAAGTTGTAGAAACATCTCAAGGATGATCAATGGAAACAGGACACACCAGAGCTTGATTTCGAGTCTCATAGTAAAGGCTCTGAATACTTATGTAAATGCAAAAATTTCTAAAAACCTGTTTTCGCTTTGTTATTATGGGGTATCGTGTATAGATTGACAATACATTATTTTGTTAATCCATTTTAGAATAAGGCTGTAACGTAACAAAATCTCGGAAAAGTCAAGGGGTTTGAATACTTTACGAATGCACTGTACATACAGGAACAACTACTGTTCTTGGACTGTGGACAGTACATGACACTGGTTGCAGCCTGGAGCAGAGCCACTCATTATAAATAGATAGACAGGCATTTTTAAGCTAGGCCTTACACTTAAGCTAGGCCTAACTCACTTAAAGCTGCAATATGTAACTTTTTGATTTTTTTTATGTTTAAAGGCTCCAATAAGTCCCTTGTGGTCATCAAGTGTGATGCAACAGTAATAATAGTGTTCCCCGAGCCTGCCTGAGAACTGCTTTTTAATTTTCCCAGTCGGGTTGGATTTTTCCACCAAATTTTGTGGCGCGCACAATGAGTGACATGTTTTCCATCAGTGAGGAGGCAGTGTGATAGCTAGCTAGCTGAGCCCATGGCCAACAACTGGCTAACGGCTAGCGGAGATAGCTAGCTTACAGACATAGTAAACACGAGGGGCAAATGACCTAACCCAGCAGCAACTACTGCTCCATCTAAGCCAAAGAAACAGAGAAATTTAGAGAGCAAACAGAGAAAGTAACAGAGCCAGGGCCAAGATGAGAGTAAACCTTGGATTTGCATTCACACAGTGGAGAGAACTAAGGGAGTTGAAGGGATTCAAAACCGACCCAGAATATGCTTTTTTTCTTGCTTGCTTTCTGCAGCCCTGCCTGTGCCCCTGGACAGTCTGTGGCTCTTCAAAATTGGAATCCTACAGAAAGAACATGTACACAACACTTATTCAGATTGCATTATAATGTTCACTACGTGGTATTTTATCTATAACCATGCAAAAGAGTTGAGTATAACACTTCTACAATCCATACACAACATCTTCATAGCCATAGCTCTCAGGAATCAAGGGGCCATCCCAGTAATGTTATTAGCTAGCTAGTATAGCTAGGAGTCCGAAAGGCAAAGGATTGAATGCATACTAAAGCCAAGGTTATTTTCCATGAATGCAGAACTATGATGGTAAAAAATTACACTTCTACAATCAATACACATCTTCATAGCCATAGCTCTCAAGACTCAAGGGGCCATACCAGTAATGTTATTAGCTAGCTAGTATAGGAGTCAGAGAAAGGCAAAGGACTTGCCAAGCCAAGGTTATTTTCCATGGATGCAGAGCTATGATAGTCCAAATTCATTCTTTTACACTGCTTTTTTTTACGCAAGTGTGATAACAAATGTTCTAAATGTAGCTATCATCATATTGATATTGTGTGACAGGCAGGAAATTCACGGTAGCTATTATCAACCATGTAGATTGCTAAGTTAGCTAACGTAAACTCACTCACTTTTGTACATCGCCTTGGTCCTTACAATTGACCTTATTTTAGCGCCCCAAAAACGTAATACTTCCAGATCAACTGTAATGTTAATACCATTGTAAAGCACAATTTCTCCCCTTTCCAACAAAATAAATGACATGACCTCCATGCTGCCCGTATCTGCATAATTCAAGAAGGCAATGAGCTCCGTCGGGTCTTTTTAAAAATGGTGGGTGGGGAAGCGAAACTAATGCGTGATAGTGAGAAGGAGAGATCACATTTGGGAAAACTGCTTTTTTTCACTCGATCTGTCCAATTTATCACCTTATCGCCTCTAAAATGTAAATAAAACACTATAAAGAGTTTATATAATGTGTCATTACATACCTATTTGAAGGTTTGTGTCGAATTTGAATCGGGTTTTTAGGGCGGTGCTAAAGTGATCTTCAGAGGTAAACATTGTCTTTTGAGAGTCATGATCGCTTACAGTGACAACGCAAAAAATGACTAGGTATCCCCCCTTACCCCCGTCACTGTCCATTTCTTGTTTTTAAACGATGAGAGAAGTGCTACACCTGGTGGAGAGAGATTGTAAGACAGAAATAATTGCTTTACGCGTGCTGTACGTTACGGCATGACACGTCACGATGTAACGGAGGGTCAGTTTTTTCAACTTTTCTCCAATACTATAGAGCCATTACCATGTCGATCAACGCATGAATAGAAACGTAGTTCACACCCCCAATTTTGAAGTCAACACAGTCGCTACAGTCCCATTAGTCTTCTTTGCAGCCTCGTTTGAATGTCGCAGTTGCGCACATTTGTACGGAATGGGGAGAGTTTACGTAAGCTAGCTACTTTGACATTGCTAATGTTAGTTACCTTTCTGGCTGACAACTTGAATATCACAACATGTATAACAATTTTTGTACCTGTTCTGAAGACATTGCTGCTCACGTGAAATTATCTTCAATCTTGTCCGTTATTGCATCGGCATCCACAGTCTCAAATGTCTCGACTGTTGGGTTGTCACTAGTTCTCACAGCCACACAGTCAAAACTGGCTACACTGGATTTCCACAAGATAACACAATCCCAATGTCTCAGAGTGGATGTAATGCTACGTCATCCCAGCGGCGACTACCAATGAGAGCTAGGGTTTCTGGGATATTGTGTTAAAGTCTAGGAAAAATACTGCATTCTTGCCAGAAGGGTCTCCAAAAACACCAGTACACAAAGGTCTAATTTGTTATTGTATATTTTAAATCATCACTGTGTGTCTCATAAACCCCTGTGTGTGTTAATTTCATGAAAATAACTCCAAATAGATGTTCTGTCATTTATTTCCTTGATCCTCCTTTTGCAATTGAAATGCTCAGTCTAATCATGTGGGTGTGTCAATACAAATGTTTTAAAAAAGAAATGTCCCTTTTTCAGGACCCTGTCTTTCAAAGATAATTCTTAAAAATCCAAATAACTTCACAGATCTTCATTATAAAATACAGATCTTCATTTAAACACTGTTTCCCATGCTTGTTCAATGAACCATAAACAATTAATGAACATGCACCTGTGGGATGGTCGTTCAGACATGAACAGCTTACAGACGGTAGGCAATTAAGGTCACAGTTATGAAAACTTAGGACACTAAAGAGGCCTTTCTACTGACTCTGAAAAACGCCAAAAGAAAGATGCCCAGGGTCCCTGCTCAACTGCATGAACATGCCCATGCTGCAAGGAGGCATGAGGACTGCAGATGTGGCCAGGGCAATAAATTGCAATGTCCGTACTGTGGGAGAAAGGACGGACAGCTGATTGTCCTCGCAGTGGCAGACCACGTGTAACAACACCTGCACAGGATCGGTACATCCAAACATCACACCTGCGGGTTAGGTACAGGATGGCAACAACAACTGCCCGAGTTACACCATAAACGCACAATCCCTCCGTCAGTGCTCAGACTGTACGCAATAGGCTGAGAGAGGTGGACTGAGGGCTTGTAGGCCTGTTGTAAGGCAGGTCCTCACCAGACATCACCGGCAACAATGTCACCTATAGGCACAAACCCAACGTCGCTGGACCAGACAGGACTGGCAAAAAGTGCTCTTCACTGATGAGTCGCGGTTTTGTCTCACCAGGGGTGATGGTCGGAGGAATGAGTGTTACACCGAGTCCTGTACTCTGGTGCGGGATCGATTTGGAGGTGGAGGGTCCGTCATGGTCTGGGTCGGTGTGTTACAGCATCATCGGACTGAGCTTGTTGTCATTGCAGGCAATCTCAATGCTGTCCGTAACAGGGAAGACATCCTCCTCCCTCATGTGGTACCCTTCCTGTAGGCTCACCCTGACATGACCCTCCAGCATGACAATACCACCAGCCATACTGCTCGTTCTGTGCATGATTTCCTGCAAGACAGGAATGTCAGTGTTCTGCCATGGCCAGCGAAGAGCCCGGATCTCAATCCCATTGAGCACGTCTGGGACCTGTTGGATCGGAGGGTGAGGGCTAGGGCCATTCCCCCCAGAAATGTCTGAACTTGCAGGTGCCTTGGTGGAAGAGTGGGGTAACATCTCACAGCAAGAATATCTTGTGCAGTCCATGAGGAGGAGATGCACTGCAGAACTTAATGCAGCTGGTGGCCACACCAGATACTGACTGTTACTTTTGATTTTGACCCCCCCTTTGTTCAGGGAATCATAATTCCATTTCTGTTAGTCACATGTCTGTGGAACATGTTCAGCTTATGTCTCAGTTGTTGAATATTGTTATGTTGATACAAATATTTACACATGTTAAGTTTGCTGAAAATAAACAGTTGACAGTGAGAGGACATTTTTTAATTGCTAAGTTTATGTTTACATTCACAGCCCACTCTAGAGCCTAACCCCTCTTACCCCTTTTAAAGTCGCTTTTTTTATATATATTTTTTTTTTAAATCCCTTTTCTCGTGGTATCCAATTGCTAGTAATTACTATCTTGTCTCATCGCTACAACTCCCGTACGGGCTCGGGAGAGACGAAGGTCGAAAGCCATGCGTCCTCCGAAACACAACCCAACCAAGCCGCACTGCTTCTTAACACAGCGCGCCTCCAACCCGGAAGCCAGCCGCACCAATGTGTCGGAGGAAACACCTCCCTTGGTTAGCGCGCACTGCGCCCGGCCCGCCACAGGAGTCGCTGGTGCGCAATGAGACAAGGATATCCCTATCGGCCAAACCCAGATGACGCTAGGCCAAATGTGCGTCACCCCACGGACCTCCCGGTCGCGGCCGGCTGTGACAGAGCCTGGGCGCGAACCCAGAGTCTCTGGTGGCGCAGCTAGCGCTGCGATGCAGTGCCCTAGACCACTGCACCACCCGGGAGGCCTAAAGTCACATTTTGCAAAAGACGACAGGGCATTGGTCGGAATAAACATGATCAGATAGTGATGTAAGGATCTGGGCCAAAAAATCCATCCCACCTGAACAGGCTGAAATTCCTGTTTTTTTTCAAACAGCTCTTATCATAATTTTCTAAATTTCAGAGTGTTATTACGACCTCACTGTGAATAATAATAAAAATAGATAGATAATCACTTTTTTTTAACTGCAATGCCCCTTTTAGACATCTACTGTAAAGACAAATTAAATCTAATTTTATTGGTCACATACACATGGTTAGCAGATGTTAATGCGAGTGTAGCGAAATGCTTGTGCTTCTAGTTCCAACAGTGCAGTAATATGTAAACTGGGATATGCTTCAACACCCTGGCCGTCCTACAATCTAAGATAGATGCCCTCAATCTCACACAAATTATCAAGGAACCTACCAGGTACAACCCTAAATCCGTAAACACTGGCACCCTCATAGATATCATTCTGACCAACCTGCCCTCTAAATACTCCTCTGCTGTCTTCAACCAGGATCACAGTGATCACAGCCTCATTGCCTGCGTCCGTAATGGGTCCGTGGTCAAACTACCACCGCTCATCAATGTCAAACGCTCCCTAAAACACTTCAGCGAGCAGGTCTTTCTACTCGACCTGGCATGGGTATCCTGGAAGGATATTGACCTCATTCCGTCAGTAGAGGATGCCTGGTTATTCTTTAGAAGTGGTTTCCTCACCATCATAAATATGCATGCCCCATTCAAAAAATTTAGAACTAAGAACAGATATAGCCCTTGGTTCACTCCAGAGTTGACTGCCCTTGACCAGCACAAAAACATCCTGTGGCGTACTACATTAGCATCGAATAGCCCCCGCGATATGCAACTTTTCAGGGAAGTTAGGAACCAATATGCACAGGCAGTTAGGAAAGCAAAGGCTAGATTTTTCAAATAGAAATTTTCATTCTGTTGCACAAACTCCAAAAAGTTCTGGGACACTGTAAAGTCCATGGAGAATAAAAACACCTCCTCCCAGCTGCCCACTGCACTTAGGCTAGGAAACACTGTCACCACTGATAAATCTACGATAATCGAGAATTTCAATAAGCATTTTTCTACGGCTGGCCATGCTTTCCACCTGGCTACCCCTACCCAGGTCAACAGCTCTGCACCCCCACAGAAACTTGCCAAAGCCTCCCCCATTTCTCCTTCACCCAAATCCAGATAGCTGATGCTCTGAAAGAGCTGCAAAATCTGGACCCCTAATTATCAGCTGGGCTAGACAATCTGGACCCTCTCTATCTAAAATTATCTGCCAAAATTGTTGCAACCCCTATTACTAGTCTGTTCAACATCTCTTTTGTATCGTCTGAGATCCCTAAAGATTGGAAAGCTGCCGCGGTCATCCCCCTCTTCAAAAGGGGAGACACTCTAGACCCAAACTGTTACAGACCTATATCTATCCTACCCTGCCTTTCTAAAGTCTTCGGAAGCCAAGTTAACAAACAGATAACCGACCATTTTGAATCCCACCATACCTTCTCCGCTATCTGGTTTCCGAGCTGGTCATGGGTGGACGTCAGCCACGCTCAAGGTCCTAAACGATCTCATAACCGCCATCGATAAGAGATCATCTCCTTTGTTTAGTTGACATTGAGTGAGAGGTTGTTTTCCTGACACCACACTCCGAGTGTCCTCACCTCCTTCTTGTAGGCTGTCTCTTCGTTGTTGGTGATCAAGCCCACTACTGTTGTGTCATCTGCAAACTTGATGAGTGAGTTGGAGGCGTGCATGGCCACGCAGTCGTGGGTGAACAGGGAGTACAGGAAAGGGCTGAGCACACACCCTTGTGGGGCCCCAGTGTTGAGGGTCAGCGAAGTGGAGATTTTGTTTCTTACCTTCACCACCTGGGGTCGGCAAGTCCAGGACCCAGTTGCACAGGGAGGGGTTGAGACCCAGGGCCTCCAGCTTGATGATGAGCTTGGATGGTACTATGGTGTTGAATGCTGAGCTGTAGTCAATGAACAGCATTCTTACATAGGTATTTATTTGTCTAGATGGGTAGGGCAGTGTGCAGTGTGATGGCGATTGCGTCATCGGTGGGGTGGTATGCAAACTGAAGTGGGTCTCGGGTGGCCGGTAAGATTGCGGTGATATGATCCTTGACTCGCCTCTCAAAGAACTTCATGATGACAGAAGTGAGTGCTACGGGGCGATAGTCATTCAGTTCAGTTCTCTTTGCCTTCTTGGGTACAGGAACAATGGTAGCCATCTTGAACAGACTGGGATAGGGAGCGATTAAATATGTCTGTAAACTAACCAGCCAGCTGGTCTGCGCATGCTCTGAGGACGTGGCTAGGGATGCCGTCTGGGCCAGCAGACTTGCGGGGGTTAACAAGTTTAAATGTTTTTCTCATGTCAGCCACTGAGATGGAGAGGGGGGTGGCCGCAGTCTTTGTTAGCGATCCGTGACGGTGGCACTGGGCAATGCAAATAGGCTGGGAAGCCATTTGATTAGTTGTTCGGCAGTCTTATTGCTTGGAGGTAGAAGCTATTTAGGAGCCTCTTGGACCTGGACTTGGCACTCTGATACCGCTTGCTGTGCGATAGCAGAGAGAACAGTCTATGACTAGGGTGGCTGGAGTCTTTGACAATTTTTAGGGCCTTCCTCTAACATCGCCTGGTATAGAGGTCCTGGATGGCAGGAAGCTTGGCCCCGGTGATGTACTGGGCCGTACGCATTACCCTCTGTAGTGCCTTGCGGTCAGAGGCAGAGCAGTTACCATACCAGGCAGTGATGCAACCAGTTAGGATGGTCTCGATGGTGCAGCTGTATAACCTTTTGAGGATCTGAGGCCCCATGCCAAATCTTTTCCGTCTCCTGAGGGGGAATAAATTTTGTCGTGCCCTCTTCACAACTGTCTTGGTGTGCTTGGACCATAATAGTTTGTTGGTGAAGTGGACACCAAGGAACTTGAAGCTCTCAACCTGCTCCACTACAGCCCAATTGATGAGAATGGGGGCGTGCTCGGTCCTCCTTTTCCTGTAGTCCACAATAATCTCCTTTGTCTTGATCATGTTGAGGGAGAATTTGTTGTCCTTGCACCAAGCGGTCAGGTCTCTGACCTCCTTCCTATAGGCTGTCTCATCGTTGTCGGTGATCAGGCCTACCACTGTTGTGTCGTCGGCAAACTTAATGATGGTGTTGGAGTCGTGCCTGGCCATGCAGTCATGAGTGAACAGGGAGTACAGGAGGGGACTGAGCAGGCACCCCTGAGGGGCCCCCGTGTTGAGGATCAGCGTGGCGGATGTGTTGTTACCAACCCTTACCACCTGGGGACGGCCCGTCAGGAAGTCCAGGATCCAGTTGCAGATGGAGGTGTTTAGTCCTAGGGTCCTTAGCTTAGTGATGAACTTTGAGGGCACTATGGTGTTGAACGCTGAGCTGCAGTCAATGAATAGCATTCTCAGATAGGTGTTCCTTTTGTCCAGGTCTGAAATAGCAGTGTGGAGTGCAATAGAGATTGCATCATCTTTGGATCTGTTGGTGCGGTATACAAATCGGAGGGGGTCTAGAGTTTCTGGGATAATGGTGTTGATGTGAGACATGACCATGACCTTTCAAATGATTTCATGGCTACAGACTTGAGTGCTTCGGGTCGGTAGTCATTTAGGCAGGTTACCTTAGTGTTCTTGGGCACAGGTACTATGGTGGTCTGCTTGAAACATGTTGGTATTACAGACTCAGACAGGGAGAGGTTGAAAATGTCAGTGAAGACACTTGCCAGTTAGTCAGCGCATGCTTGGAGTACACGTCCTGGTAATCAGTCTGGCCCTGCGGCCTTGTGAATGTTGACCTGTTTAAAGGTCTTCCTGACATGCAGAGAGTGTGATCACACAGTTGTCCGGAACAGCTGATGCTCTCATGCATGTTTCAGTGTTACTTGCCTCGAAGCGAGCATAGAAGTTATTTAGCTCGTCTGGTAGGCTCTTGTCACTGGGCATCTCTCGGCTGTGCTTCCCTCTGTAGTCTGTAATAGTTTGCAGGCCCTGCCACATCCGGCGAGCGTCGGAGCCGGGGGAGTACGATTTGATCTTAGTCCTGCATTGATGCTTTGCCTGTTTGATGGTTCGTCGGAGGGCATAGCGGCATTTCTTATACGCTTCCGGGTTAGAGTCCAATTCCTTGAAAGCAGCAGCTCTACCCTTTAGCTCAGTGTGAACGTTGCCTGTAATCCATGGCTTCTGGTTGAGGTATGTACGTACAGTCACTGTGGGGACGACGTTCTCAATGTACTTATTGATAAAGCCAGTGACTGATGTGGTGTACTCCTCAATGCCATCGGATGAATCATGTAACATATTCCAGTATGTTCTAGCAAAACAGTCCTGTAGTTTAGCATCTGCTTCATCTGACCACTTTTTTATAGAACGAGTCACTGGTGCTTCCTGCTTTAATTTTTGCTTGTAAGCAGGAATCAGGAGGATAGAATTATGGTTAGATTTGCCAAATGGAGGGCAAGGGAGAGCTTTGTATGCGTCTCTGTGTGTGGAGTAAAGGTAGTCTAGAATTTTTTTCCCTCTTGTTGCACATTTAGCATGCTGATAGAAATTAGGTGAAACAGATTGAAGTTTCCCTGCATTAAAGTCCCCGGCCACTTGGAGCGCCACCTCAGGTTGAGCGTTTTCCTGTTTGCTTATGGCGGTATTCAGCTCATTGAGTGTGGTTTTAGTGCCAGCATCAGTCGAAAAATATTCCGAAAAATACAGATGAAAACTCTCTAGGTAGATAGTGTGGTCTACAGCTTATTATGAGATACTCTACCTCAGATGAGCAAAACATTGAGACATCCTTAGATATCGTGCACCAGCTGTTGTTTACATAAATACATCGGCCCCGCCCTGTGTCTTACCAGAGGCTGCTATTCTGCCCTGCCGATAGAGTATATAACCTGCCAGCTGTATGTTCGTTCAGCCACAACTCAGTGAAATATAAGATATTACAGTTTTTAATGTCCCGTTGGTAGGATAAACGTGCTTTCAGTTCATCCCATTTATTTTCCAGCGATTGAACGTTAGCAGGACGGAAGGCTTGGGCAGAATAGCTACTCGTCGCCTGATCCTCACAAGGCACCCTGATCTTTTTCCGCGAAATCTGTGTTTCCTTCTCCAGCGAATAACGGGGATGCGGGCCTGTTTGGGTGTCTGTATTATATCCCTCCTGTCCGACTCATTAAAGAAGAACTCTACGTCCAGTTTGAGGTATGCAATCGCAGTTCTGATGTCCAAAAGCTCTTTGCGGTCATAAGAGACGGTAGCAGCAACATTATGTACAAAAGAGGTTATAAACAATGCAACAAAAAAATTCAAATAGCATGGTTGGTTAAGAGCCGATAAGACGGCAGCCTTACCCTCCGGCGCCATCTTGATTCCTCATTTATCCTTGAGGAACCTCTGAATGCTGGAAGTATTATGATCCTGAAGCCAGAACATAGATCCTTAACAGTGTAGAACTGTGCTGTGGCACCTGGGCAGCTCACATGGCTTGAACCCCTCACAGTCCGCACTGACCTTGTGATTAGATGCTCTGCTACCTGGAATTGAAAGATAGTGGGTTTAGTAGCCTGTAATCATGGCAGAGGCAGCTGACTCTCTCTCCAGACCTTAGTGACACTCACACAGATTGGGTAATGGGCCTTGTGATGGTCCGGCATTCCGCTCAGTGGAGAAGGAAAAATGTGTCAGGCTGGGGTGGTGGAGGAGAGCGAGGGCCAGGTCATTTTTAAACACAGTTGTGAAAGCTTGGAGATGACTAAGTCGACACAACGGTCTGGTAGGATCTTTAATGAGTGCATCTTTGCTTGATTCCGCCTGGCCCTTTGTCTATATTGATTTATCACATTTAATTCATATAAAATATTCTGACTGTTATCTACATTGTAGCCCAGAATATTTATTGATGGAAATCAACTTTGAGGTGGAACCTGGGTGAGGATAATTTGTCTTGAATAAAGATGAGAAGGCTTTTTAGTGTGGAGGCAATATTCTTTCAATAACACACATTGTGTAAAAACTGGTATGCCATGTTCTGAGGTCTACAAACACCAAAAATTACCTGCGAGTCCAGCCAAGAGCATGACATGATAACAGAAATCATAATATTGGTTTCACAGACACAAAGCCCTATTCAGAGCGAGCGAGGAAGTTTGTTTTGGTAAGGAAAGACGTTTCCTGATTGAAAACCTGCCTTTACCGGATGCCATCATCCACACTTTGAGTCAAGGCTTTAGCAGCATTTCAAATGGATGACAATGGCTGTGTTGGAACATGTAATATAAGTACTTTGATCTGGCTGCCCAGGCGGAGGTCTCCTGAGAATAAGATGCACATTTAAATCTCTTACAGTCTGAGAGGAAATTACTCTCCACTGCACAGCCACTTTGATCACATCGCTACTACCACTAGAATCCCAGACTCTCTACCACTTTGTTTCATAATAGCATCAATTTACTGAATCATAGTTCCCACGTCTGTACTTGCATCTACCTACTGTCCTCCATGGGAAGGGAATATGAAAGAAAGGGTACACGGCTGATGCATGCTCATTCATTTGTTTCCACAATGTAGTTATTGATAAAATCATGGCTGGAGGAAAAAACGACAGTAGCTACATTTCCATCCAATTGCCCACAGATTTTTATGCAAATATTCGAAAAACCTGCATAAAGAAAATATGCGTATTTGGCCACCAGTGGTGTGTTTCCACCAAATCTGTGCGTGTTTTGACGTAGTGCACACAAAATGTCCTTTTCCACTTAAGTTTTCATGTACCGAATAAAAATCTGAAGTTCAATGCGTTTCCATTGTATTTTACTCCACCATAGTTTTGTCACAGAGGCTGTTGTGTTGAAAAACAAATGTGCCTACTCTGATCTTGGCACGTGCGCTCTAGCCAACAGCTCAAAGATAGAGTGCGGGTAGGCTGTGCGAGTAGGCTAGTCTACAGGATGATATTACTTTGAATAAGAGCAAGAATATGTTTATTTATCAAAAGTCAGTCAAGCATTGATCATGTCACCGGAATTAGTCCATCGATATTTATTGGAATGGAGCATCAAGACCACCTTGCACTTTCACCACCCTGTGAAGTTCATTATCATTTATTTAATCTGTTTCCCTATGGAGCCAGGTAGCTGCCAAAAGGTTGAACATGCAGTACCAGTCAAACGATGAAATAACACATATGGAATCATGTAGTAACCAAAAAAGTGTTAAACAAATCAACAAATATTTGATATTTGAGAATCCTCAACGATGTCACCCTTTGCCTTGATGACAGCTTTGCACACTCTTGGCATTCTCTACACCAGCTTCATGAGGTAGTCACCTGGAATGCATTTCAATTAACAGGTGTGCTTTATTAAAAGTTCATTTGTAGAATGTCTTTCCTTCTTAATGCGTTTGAGCTAATCAGTTGTGTTGTGACAAGGTAGGGGTGGTATACAGAAGATAGCCTTATTTGGTAAAAGACGAAGTCCATATTATGGAAAGAACAGCTCAAATAAGCAAAGAGAAACAACAGTCCATCGTTAATTTAAGACATGAAGGTCAGTCAATCCGGAAAATGTCAAGAACTTTGAAAGTGCAGTCGCAAAAACCATCAAGCGCAATGATGAAACTGGCTCTCATGAGGACCACCACAGGAAAGGAAGACCCAGAGTTACCTCTGTTGCAGAGGATAAGTTCATTAGAGTTACCAGCCTCAGAAAATGCAGCCAAAATAAATGCTTCACAGAGTTCAAGTAACAGACACATCTCAACATCAAATGCTTATAGGAGACTGTGTGAATCAGGCCTTCATGGTCAAATTGCTGCAAAGAAACCACTACTAAAGGACACCAATAAGAGACTTGCTTGGGCCAAGAAAAACAAGCAATGGACATTAGACCGGTGGAAATCTGTCCTTTGTTCTGATGATTCCAAATTTGAGATTCTTGGTTCCAACCGCTGTGTCTTTGTATGATGCAGAGTAGGTGAACGGATGATCTCCGCATGTGTGGTTCCCACCGTGAAGCATGGAGGAGGAGGTGTGATGATGTGGGGGTGCTTTGCTGGTGACACTGTCTGTGATTTAGTTATAATTCAAGGCACACTTAACCAGCATTGCTGCCACACTATTCTGCAGCAATACGCCATCCCATCTGGTTTTTACTTAGTGGGACTATCATTTGTTGTTCAACAGGACAATGACCCAACACACCTCCAAGCTGTGTAAGGGCTATTTGACCAAGAAGGAGAGTGATGGAGTGCTGCATCAGATGACCTGGCCTCCACAATCACCTGACCTCAACCCAATTGAGATGGTTTGGGATGAGTTGGACTGCAGAGTGAAGGAAAAGCAGCCAACAAGGGCTCAGCATATGTAGGAACTCCTTCAAGACTGTTGGAAAAGCATTCCAGGTGAAGCTGTCGAGAGAATTTCAAGAGTGTGTAAAGCTGCCATCAAGGCAAAGGGTGGCTACTTTGAAGAATTTCAAATATTTGTTTAACACTATTTTGGTTACTACATGATTCCATATGTGTTATTTCATAGTTTTGATGTCTTCACTATTATTCTACAATGTAGAAAATAGTAAAAATAAAGAAAAACCATTGAATGAGTAGGTGTGTCCAACATTTTGACTGGTACTGTATATGATATGACTTTACTCGCCTAAAAACTATGGGTGGAAACGTGGTTAGTGAGGGGGAAATATTTCCTGTTGGCTGGATGACACAGACTCAGTGATCTCAATAGATGAGGATGTTATGGAGGCAGCTTGTGTAATGTTCGATTTTTGCATTGAGAACATGCTGAGAAGAGAGACAGAGTGAAAAATATATAAAGAGAGAGAGAATAGGATATCAGAAAAGGTAAATGAAATGGGAACGGTTAAAAGGAGATAAATAGAATGTGAGATTAGTGGAAAAAGATAGTAATAGGTGTGGGCGTTGAGAGATGATAAGTTTGGCATAAGAGAAGACATCAAGACAGATGAATGGCTATTAAAACCCCCATAAGAAAATACTGCATTTTACTATAGAATACTGTAGTACTTACGATATAATTTTGTAGTAAACTGTCAAATCCTATACTACACACTGTAGTAGCACTCGATGGTGTAGTGCTTACTATAGAATTTTGTAGTATACTGAAGAATTCTATCCTACACACTGTAGTATCCCATTGATCATGTGGTGCTTACTTTAGAATTTTAGGATCGATTGGACTGGGAGCTAGCTTTACTGCTAGCTGCTAGCTTTGTCGATGCCATTTTGATTTGAATACAGGTGTGCCAAGCTTGTAGCGTTATACCCAAGAAGACTCTAGGCTGTAATCGCTGCCAAAGGTGCTTCAACAAAGTACTGAGTAACGGGTCTGAATACTTACGTAAATGTGATATCAGTTTTTAACAAAGCAAAACTGTTTATTTATTATGGGGTATTGTGTGTAGATTGATGAGGAACATTTAAAAAAAATCAATTTTAGAAAAAGTCTGTAAAGTAGCAAATTGTGGATAAAATCAAGGGGTCTGAATATTTTCCAAAGGCACTGTATGTGTATGAAAACCATTATCACAACAATTTTTTTAATTCACATTCACCACCAAAACCAAGGTATGAATACTGTCGTGTGCATGTTTTGTTAAACATCTGTAGAATTACATTTTTGGGGATTCACAGACTTCACCATCCCTACACCTCTGATGAATATAACAGGAAACCTGTTCGACCATGCACTGTGTGAGAGAAAATTACGTATTTACATGATGTTTGATATTAATAGTTAACGATTATATACTTAACAAATAGTAAGACTTTCTGTTCTGTTTAATTATGTGTTTCTGTAATGAAATGGTTTCCACTCTAGCCTCCTGCAGTTAGTCTGGGCGTATGGTCAATGAATATGGGTTTTGCTAGAGATGGCTTGAGCTGACAATGACTTCGTGATAAAACCTACAGCCGACATTCCATAGACAAGATGTGGTGTGTGTGACCCAAGATAGAGATAGCCTGGAAGAGTTTAGAACAATCCCTCACTGTCTCATCTTCCTGGTATCTGGGAAACTAAGCTGGGTTTTGGGTAAAACAACATCCCATGCACATAACCAGGAGATGGACCAAGGTGGCTTATGGGAGGGGTGGAACCAGCCTGACTAAGCATTTTTAGGTCCTATATAAGATCTCTGTTATTTCATTATCAGTTAACCTCTCTAGGGTACGTGAGACGGTAGCGTCCCACCTCTTCAACAGCCAGTGAAACTGCAGGGCGCCAAATTCAAAACAACAGAAATCCCAATATTAAAATTCCTCAAACATACATGTATTTTACACCATTTTAAAGATACACTTGTTGTAAATCCAGCCACAGTGTCCGATTTCAAAAAGGCTGTACTACGAAAGCAAACCAAACGATTATGTTAGGTGAGTGCCTATTCACAGAATAACACAGCCATTTTTCCAGCCAAAGAGAGGATTCACAAAAAGCAGAAATATAGATAAAATGAATCACTAACCTTTGATGATCTTCATCAGATGACACTCATAGGACTTCATGTTACAAATCTGAGTTTACATTGGCGCCTTATGTTCAGAAGTCACAAAACATCCTTCGATTTTGCAGAGAGCCACTTCAATTTACAGGAATACTCATAATAAACATTGCTAAAAGATACAACTGTTATGCATGGAATTTTAGATGCACTTCTCCTTAATGCAACCGCTGTGTCAGATTTCAAAAAAGCTTTACGGAAAAAGCAAACCATGCAATAACCTGAGTCGGCGCTCAGAGCCCAATCAAGACACAAATATAGCCGCCATATTATCCAGTCAACAGAAGTCAGAAGTAACATTATAAACATTCACTTACCTTTGATGATCTTCATCAGAATGCACTCCCAGGAATCCCAGTTCCACAATAAATGTTTGTTTTGTTCGATAATGTCCATAATTTATGTCCAAATTCCTCCTTGTTGTTCTAGTGTTCAGTACACTTTCCAAACTCACGACGCGCGGGCAGGTCCAGCGGAAAGTACGGACGAAAAGTTAAAAAAGTTATATTACAGTCCGTAAAAACATGACAAACGAAGTATTGAATCAATCTTTAGGATGTTTTTAACATAATTCTTCAATAATGTTCCAACCGGAGTATTCCTGTGTCTTCAGAATTGCGATGGAACAGAGCTCGCTCTCACGTGAACGCGCATGTTCAGAGCATGGTCACCTCATGGCAGACCTGACTCAGACCTGCACTTCAGAGTGTGCTGTCGACCAGCTTCATTATTGCAATAATTAATATTGATTAAAGATGATTGTTTGAATAATTGTCCAAGTCTCTCTCAGTATACATGTATTTCAACGACAACTGCAAAATCATTCTGGCTATGGATATGGAGAACATCAACATTCCCTGATCCACCTCTACACAGACGACACCATTCTGTATACATCTGGCCCTTCTTTGGACACTGTGTTAACACCTCTTACAGCTACCCTCCCCCTTCTTTCAATTTCCGCCTGAAGACATACCCAAATCTAACTGCCTCTAGCTCAGGCCCAGAAGCAAGGATATGCATATTCTTGGTACCATTTGAAAGAAAACACTCTGAAGTTTGTGTAAATGTGAATTGAATGTAGGAGAATATAACACAATAGATCTGGTTTAGATAATACAATGAAAAAAACATACGTTTTTTCTTTCTAAAAATAAAACAAACATTCAGATATGAATATGGGGACAATTTCAGTGAAAAACATAAGAGGGCAACAGTACTTGTGCAAAGTTTCAGAATGATAACTTCCAAAATGAGTGTACTACATGACATTTATCATGAAGTCACCCAGGTGTCCCACACAAGTAGCCCAAATGTACCCAAGTGGCCAAATTGGTGAAGGTATACATTTTGAAACAAATAACTATATACAAAATACCAAAATGGTATTCTAACACACCCCCCCAAAAAATGGAGAAAAAAAATGGAAGAAAAAAAGAAATGGGAAAAGAAATATTGGAAAAAAAATAAGAAAAAAAAGATATACATTTACAAAATAACATGGGTAACTATTTACACACTTTCAATATTTGGAAGACCCTCAGTCCTCTATCAAATCAAATCAATTTATATAGCCCTTAGTACATCAGCTAATATCTCAAAGTGCTGTACAGAAACCCAGCTTAACCCCAAACAGCAAGCAATGCAGGTGTAGAAGCACGGTGGCTAGGAAAAACTCCCTAGAAAGGCCAAAACCTAGGAAGAAACCTAGAGAGGAACCAGGCTATGAGGGGTGGCCAGTCCTCTTCTGGCTGTGCCGGGTGGAGATTATAACAGAACAGATTTTCAAACGTTCATAGATGACCAGCAGGGTCAGACACTAATAATCACAGTGGTTATAGAGGGTGCAACAGGACAGCACCTCAAGAGTAAATATTAACAGTTTACCTCTAGATGGCCCGGGAGGTGTGGAGCCAGAGACAGCAGGGGTCCAGCTGGATGAACCAGCTTCAGAGGGGGATGGACATGTTGGCACTGGGGGCTCCCATTCGGAGTCAGTGTCACTGTGAAAGAAAATGTTCAGTTAGAATAGTTTCACATATGAGCCCTGTATCAACAGGTATAATAAACAGATATATAGAGTACAGGGAACATAAAGTGCTGTTCCATTTCACTTTGGCCATTGTTGTGGGCCTGCCTCAAATAGGCTATTTCATGTGGGAGTGGGGTGGAGCGGCAGACACACGCATCTCGACCATGCTCCCTCTAATCCATAATATGTAGACTGAGTGGAGGAAGCATGCCGCTGGAGGAAGTATGGCCAATGTGTACTTTACACATTTCATTACATTTTTATATATTGCAAATAAAATGTAAAAACAATCACAAATAATATTTTATATTATTAATTTCAAACAACGGCATTAGCATGAGAAGAACTTACCAGTCCAAAACAATGTCCTCTCCGTTCAAAAAATATGCTTCCATTTGAGTCATGGTCGCTAACTGAGTCGTCTTCCAAAAGCATATGTTTCACTTTCACGATCAATTTCCTCTATAATTTTAGTCTTAGATCTAGTCTTAGATTTAGCTTTCCCTGACTTATTCGCCATGATGTTCGATATATAAACAGCTGAAGATGCGCATTGCCGAAATAGTGCTGTAGGTAACAAGCTTGGCTCCTTCCAGTATGAATCTTCAGTGGTGAAAGACCGTCTTTACGCCGGAGTTTACTACATGGGTTGGTCTTCCAACACAGAACCATTACATATTGCCGTTTACCTCTGCTCATTGGCTATCTACCCAGCTAGATTTCAAGACGATCAGTGGTCATTGGGTTAAAATACAGTCAATCAACGAAACAGCGGTCATATAATTGGTGCACAATGAGGTCATTACTTGTTGTCTTCCAATCGGTTTATTTTGGTCAATAAATCCCTCGAAATGACCCATCATGTTTGGTTGTGTTACAAACAAACAGTTGGTTGCAATGAAACCAAACATGACTGGATAAAGTCACGTTTAGTCTGTGTATTTACGTCAAATGTTTCGTCGACAATTGAATGACACGGAATTCAACGAGATAAGCGTTCACAAAATGTTTCGTGTTAGGCTATAAAAATGGATTTAACCGAACAAAAGACCATTCATTGTGTAACAATGAGCCTTGGGATTGCAAACAGAGCAAGATCTTCAAAGGTAAACGATTTATTTTATTGCGATTTGTGATTTTGTTACGCCTGTGCTGGTTGAAATAATATTTTGGTATGGGGCTC
This sequence comes from Salvelinus namaycush, assembly GCF_016432855.1. Taxonomy (NCBI): domain Eukaryota; kingdom Metazoa; phylum Chordata; class Actinopteri; order Salmoniformes; family Salmonidae; genus Salvelinus; species Salvelinus namaycush. The sequence goes on from NC_052327.1 coordinate 24,363,521, forward strand.
TGTGCTCAGATAATTGGATCGTATTCTTTCGCAGTAAATCCTTTTTTAAATCTGACAACGCAGTTGGATTAGCAAGATTCTAGGCTTTTGAACCATGTGAGACACTTGTATTTTCAGGAATGTTTAATATGACTATTTATGTGGCAATCACCGTATGTTGTCGAATTTAAACCCGCTACCGGGATCCGTAGCTGAGAGAAGTTAACTAACCTCCAAACGAGCTTCAATGCCATACAACACTCCTTCCGTGGCCTCCAACTGCTCTTAAACGCTAGTAAAACCAAATGCGTGCTTTTCAACCGTTCGTTGCCCGCACCCGCCCGCCCGACTAGCATCACCACCCTGGACGGTTCCGACCTAGAATATGTGGACATCTATAAATACCTAGGTGTCTGGCTAGACTGTAAACTCTCCTTCCAGACTCATATTAAACATCTCCAATCCAAAATCAAATCAAGAATCGGCTTTCTATTTCGCAACAAATCCTCCTTCACTCACGCCGCCAAACTTACCCTAGTAAAACTGACTATCCTACCGATCCTCGACTTCGGCGATGTCATCTACAAAATAGCTTCCAATACTCTACTCAGCAAACTAGATGCAGTTTATCATAGTGCCATCCGTTTTGTTGCTAAAACACCTTATACCACCCACCACTGCGACCTGTATGCTCTAGTCGGCTGGCCCTCGCTACATATTCGTCGCCAGACCAACTGGCTCCAGGTCATCTATAAGTCCATGCTAGGTAAAGCTCCGCCTTATCTCAGTTCACTGGTCTCGATAACAACACCCACCCGTAGCACGCGCTCCAGCAGGTATATCTCACTGATCATCCCAAAAGCCAACACCTCATTTGGCCGCCTTTCCTTCCAGTTCTCTGCTGCCTGTGACTGGAACGAATTGCAAAAATCGCTGAAGTTGGAGACTTTTATTTCCCTCACCAACTTTAAACATCTGCTATCTGAGCAGCTAACCGATCGCTGCAGCTGTACATAGTCCATCTGTAAACAGCCCACCCAATTTATCTACCTCATCCCCTTACTGTTTTTCTTTATTTACTTTTATGCTCTTTTGCACACCAGTATCTCTACTTGCACATGTTCATCTGATGATTTATCACTCCAGTGTTAATCTGCTAAATTGTAATTATTCGCTCCGATGGCCTATTTATTGCCTACCTCCTCATGCCTTTTGTACACAATGTATATAGACTCATTTTTCCCCCCTACTGTGTTATTGACTTGTTTATTGTTTACTCCATGTGTAACTCTGTGTTGTTGTCTGTTCACACTGCTATGCTTTATCTTGGCCAGGTCGCAGTTGTAAATGAGAACTTGTTCTCAACTAGCCTACCTTGTTAAATAAAGGTGAAATAAAAAATAAATAAATAAATTGTCCTGAAGGAAGGTGAACCTCCGTCCCAGTCTCAAATCTCTAGAAGACTAAAACAGGTTTCCATCAAGAATTTCTCTATATTTAGCGCCATCCATCATTCCTTCAATTCTGACCAGTTTGCCAGTCCCTGCCGATGTAAAACATCCCCACAGCATGATACTGCCACCACCATGCTTCACTGTGGGGATGGTGCTCTCGGGGTGATGAGAGGTGTTGGGTTTGCGCCAGACATAGCGTTTTCCTTGATGGCCAAAAAGCAAAATTTTAGTCTCATCTGACCAGAGTACCTTCTTCCATATGTTTGGGGAGTCTCCCACATGTCTTTTGGTGATCACCAAACGTGTATGCTTATTTTTTTCTTTAAGCAATGGCTTTTTTTCTGGCCACTCTTCCGTAAAGCTCAGCTCTGTGGAGTGTATGGCTTAAAGTGGTTCTATGGACAGATATTCCAACTCTGCTGTGAAGCTTTGCAGCTCCTTCTGGGTTATTTTTGTTCTCTTTGTTGCCTCTCTGATTAATGCCCTCCTTGCCTGGTCCGTGAGTTTTGGTGGGCGGCCCTCTCTTGGCAGGTTTGTTGTGGTGCCTTATTCTTTCCATTTTTTAATAATGGATTTAATGCTGCTCCGTGGCATGTTCAAAGTTTCTGATATTTTTTTATAACCCAACCCTGATCTCTACTTCTCCACAACTTTGTCCCTGACCTGTTTGGAGAGCTCCTTGGTCTTCATGGTGCCGCTTGCTTGGTGGTGCCCCTTGCTTAGTGGTGTTGCAGACTCTGGGGCCTTTCAGAACAGGTGTATATATACTGAGATCACGTGACAGATCATTTGACACTTAGATTGCACACAGGTGGACTTTATTTAACTAATTATGTGACTTTTGAAGGTAATTGGTTGCACCAGATCCTATTTAAGGGCTTTATAGCAAAGGAGGTGAATACATATATATATATATATTTTTTTTTATTGAAACATGTTCTCTTTTTCATTTCACTTCACCAATTTGGTCTATTTTGTGTATGTCCATTACATGAAATCCAAATTAAAATCAATTTAAATTACAGGTTGTAATGCAACAACATAGGAAAAACACCAAGGGGGATATATACTATTGCAAGGCACTGTAAGGTGCGACAGGCTAGGAATCACAGTTTTGGTCAGTGTTTTCTTGGGCACCCTTATTAGGGGAGGACATGCAGCAAATGTATAAAAGCACCCCTTGGATCATGTTCAGGTGAGAGCTTTGTACCAGGAAGGTCCTTTGTGTGTACAGACTGTATGGCGGTGTTGCTGTTAGTTTATTTTTGTGAGCAACAATTTTGTGACCATGCTGTCTTGAAGAGATTTTGGGGGTTTGGTCAATTGTTCTGAATGGTATGTGATTTTATTAATGTGTGACAATATTCAAGATAAGTATTTCGTAAAGCCACTACAATAATGTCCTTTTGTTTTCAGTTAGTTTGTTTGGAGAGGTTTTGCTGGTTTGAAGTCCAGGCAGTTTGTTGGCAGTGCCCTCCAATAAGGTGACTGTCTTTAACTAAAGTAATTTGTATTTAAAAAATACCTATTGTTTATGTAAATTAAGTGGTTAAATGTTTATTTTCTATCATCAGAAGAACATTATTGTTTGTCACTGTTTTGGCCATCTTGTGAACTTTGTCAGCTGAATCTTTGTGAAAGCAGTTGTGTATTTCAGAAAGTTATCTCGTGGAAGTAACAGATGCAAGAAGTCATTTTTGTGTACTTTTGGTAATGTGTAATATTTATGTCAAACAAACAAACCTAATTCTCTCAGCTTGAATAAACGTTGCTTGTTTATATCAGACTCTACTGCCTTTAATGGGCCTAGAACTTGTTTAAGATGTATAATTGCAACGCAAATTGTTTATTTCTGCTGTCTGGTATGTTTATTTGCTCAGCACTGTTGATTCAATTCAATGGGTGGCCTGTCATGAACCTGTCTTATATTCTGGTTGAGGTGTTCTCCTCATTAAACAGTAACTGGCATAGTCTGGTAGTTGTGCCATTTTAGCTAATCCTAGGCGGCAGTAGTTACAACAATATACTACAGTCAATACTACAGTAAAGTCCACAAAAACACGACAGTGAATAATACTACAGTAATCAGAGATTATTAAAGGAAAGCCAGCCACAACGCAGACACTGACACCTCGCTTCCGGAGAAGCTAAACACCTTTGAGGAAAACACTAAGCCGCCACCTCTGCCCACAAGGACCGTGAGCTCTCATTCTTCGTGGTCAACGTAAGACATTTAAACCCTCCCAAGGCTGCCAGCCCAGACGGCATCCCAAGTCGTGTCCTCAGCATGTGCAGACCAGCTGGCTGGAGTGTTTACGGACATATTAAATCTTTCCCTATCCCAGTCTGTTGTCCCCACTTGCTTTAAGATGTCCACCATTGTTCCCGTACCCAAGAAAGCGAAGGTAACTGAACTAAATGACTATTGCCCCGTAACACTTCTGTCATCATGAAGTGCTTTGAGAGGCTAGATAAACATCATATCACCTCTACCTTACCCGACACCCTAGACACTACAGTTGTGGCAAAAGTTTTGAGAATGACACAAATATTCATTTCAAACAAAGTTTGCTGCTTCAGTGTCTTTAGATATTTTTGTCAGATGTTACTATGGAATGCTGAAGTATAATTACAAGCATTTCATAAGTGTCAAAGGCTTTTATTGACAATTATATGAAGTTGATGCAAAGAGTCAATATTTGCAGTGTTGACCCTTCTTTTTCAAGATCTCTGCAATCCGCCCTGGCATGCTGTCAATTAACTTCTGGGCCACATCCTGACTGATGGCAGCCCGTTCTTGCATAATCAATGCTTGGAGTTTGCTAGAATTTGTGGGTTTTTGTTTGTCCACCCGCCTCTTGAGGATTGACCACAAGTTCTCAATGGGATTAAGGTCTGGGGAGTTTCCTGGCCATGGACCCAAAATATCGATGTTTTGTTCCCCGAGCCACTTAGTTATCACTTTTGCCTTATGGTGCTCCATCATGCTGGAAAAGGCATTGTTCGTCACCAAACTGTTCCTGGATGGTTGGGAGAAGTTGTTCTCGGAGGATGTGTTGGTACCATTCTTTATTCATGGCTGTGTTCTTAGGCAAAATTGTGAGTGAGCCCACTCCCTTGGCTGAGAAGCAACCCCACACATGAATGGTCTCAGGATGCTTTACTTTTGGCATGACACAGGACTGATGGTAGTGCTCACCTTGTCTTCTCCGGACAAGCTTTTTTCCGGATGCCCCAAACAATCGGAAAGGGGATTCATCAGAGAAAATGACTTCACCCCAGTCCTCAGCAGTCCAATCCCTGTACCTTTTGTAGAATATCAGTCTGTCCCTGATGTTTTTCCTGGAGAGAAGTGGCTTCTTTGCTGCCCTTCTTGACACCAGGCCATCCTCCAAAAGTATTCGCCTCACTGTGCGTGCAGATGCACTCACACCTGCCTGCTGCCATTCCTGAGCAAGCTCTGTACTGGTGGTGCCCCGATCCCGCAGCTGAATCAACTTTAGGAGACGGTCCTGGCGCTTGCTGGACTTTCTTGGGTGCCCTGAAGACTTCTTCACAACAATTGAACCGCTCTCCTTGAAGTTCTTGATGATCCGATAAATGCTTGATTTAGGTGCAATCTTACTGGCAGCAATATCCTTGCCTGTGAAGCCCTTTTTGTGCAAAGCAATGATGACGGCACATGTTTCCTTCCAGGTAACCATGGTTGACAGAGGAAGAACAATGATTCCAAGCACCACCCTCCTTTTGAAGCTTCCAGTCTGTTATTCGACCTCAATCAGAATGACAGAGTGATCTCCAGCCTTGTCCTCGTCAACACTCACACCTGTGTTAACGAGAGAATCACTGACATGATGTCAGCTGGTCCTTTTGTGGCAGGGCTGAAATGCAGTGGAAATGTTTTTTGGGGGATTCAGTTCATTTGCATGGCAAAGGGGGACTTTGCAATTAATTGCAATTAATCTGATCACTCTTCATAACATTCTGGAGTATATGCAAAATGGCCATCATACAAACTGAAGCAGCAGACTTTGTGAAAGTTAATATTTGTGTCATTCTCATAACTTTTTGCCACGACTGTACAATGTGCATACCGTCCCATCAAATCCATGGAAGACGCAATAGCCATCACACAGCCCTATCCCACCTGGACAAGAGGAATACCTATGTAAGAATGCTGTTCATTGACTACAGCTCAGCCTTCAACACCATAGTACCCTCCAAGCTCATCATAAAGCTTGAGGCCCTGGGTCTGAACCCCTCCCTGTGCAACTGGGTCCTGGACTTCCTAACGGCCCGACCCCAGGTGGTGAAGGTAGGCAACAACACCTCTGCCACGCTGATCCTCATCACGGGGGACGCACAAGGGTGTGTGCTCAGCCCCCTCCTGTACTCCCTGTTCACCCATGACTGCGTGGCCACGCACATGTCCAATTTAATCATCAAGTTTGCTTATGCCACAACAGTGTTAGGCCTGATTACCAACTATGATGAGGTAGCCAACAGGAAGGAAGTGGCAGCTCTGGCAGAGTGGTGCCAGGAAAATAACCTCTCCCTCAATGTCAACAAAATGAAGGAACTGATCGTTGACTTCAGTAGACAGCAGAGAGAGCACATTGACGGGGCCACAGTGGAGAAGGTGAAAAGCTTCAAGTTCCTCTGTGTGCACATCAATGACAACCTTAAAGGGTCCATTCACACAGACCGTGTGGTGAATAAGGCGCAACAGCGCCTCTTCAATCTCAGGAAATTTGGCTTGGCTCCTAAGACCCTCAATAACTTTTGCAGATGCACCATTGAGAGCATGCTGTCTGGCTGTATCACCGCCTGGTACGGCAATTACACCGTCCGCAACCACAGAGCTCTCTATAGGGTGGTGCAGTCAGGCCAACGCATCACCGGGGACACACTGCCTGCCTTCCAGGACATCTACAGCACCTGGTGTCACAGGAAGACCAAGAAGATCATCAAGGATCTCAGCCATCCGAGCCACGGCCTGTTCACCCGGCTACCATCTAGAAGGCGGAGACTGTACAGGTGCATCAAATCTGGGACCGAGAGACTGAAAAATGGTACCAACCTCCAGGCCATCAGACTGTTAAATAGTCACCACTAGCCGGCCACCACCCAGTACCCTGCACTGAAGCTTAGGGACTACTTCCCTAGGTACATAGTAATTGAATACTGGTCACTTTAATAATGTTAACATACTGTTTTACCCTCTTCATACGTATATTACTGTGTTCTAGTCAATGCTCATCCTATATAGCTACTGCTGCACACACCTTTTCTATGAATATACTATCCATACTGTTTATTCAAACCATTAAATACATAAATATATACACAGAGTATACAAAATATTAGGACCACCTGCTCTTTCCTTGACATAAACTGACCAGATGAATCCAGGTGAAAGCTATGATCCCTTATTGTCACTTGTTAAATCCACTTCAATCAGTGTAGATTAAAGAAGTATTTTTAAGACTTGAGACAATTGAGACATGGATTGGGTATGTGTGCCATTCAGAGTTTGATTAGGCAAGACACAAGATTTAAGTGCCTTTGAACGCGGTATGGTAGTAGGTGCCTGGCGCACCAGTTTGAGTGTATCAAGAACTGCAACGCTGCTGGGTTTTCACGCTCAACCGCTTCCCCATGTGTATCAAGAATGGTCCACCACCCAAAGGACATGGAGCCAACTTGACACAACTGTGGGAAGCATTGGGGTCAACATGGGCCAGCATCATGTGGAAAGCTTTCAACACCTTGTAGAGTCCATGCCCCGACAAACTGAGGCTGTTCTGAGGACAAAAGGGTGTGTAACTCAATATTAGGAAGGTGTTCCTAACGTTTTGTACACTCAGTGTATATATATATATATATATATATATATATATATATATACTATATACATTTATATTCCGGACTCTGACATTACTCGTTCTGATATTTCTTAATTTCTTAATTTGTATCATTGCTTTGTATTTTTAGGTATTACTGCAACAAGCATTTCACTGCACCTGCGATAATATCTGCGAAATATGTGTACGCACACATACAGTGAATGCTGTAGTCATGTCCGTAAAAATTGTACAGTGAATACTATAGTATATAAATATAGTAATACTACAGTATTTAGACCATAGTATAATATAGTATTTTTTTCATGTGGGAATAGAGAAAATATTGCAAGAGAAGAAAATGTAAGAGTTGGAGAAAAACAGAGAGGGACAAACTAGGGGAGAAGAGAGAGATATCCATACATATCAAAACAGGCATGCTTATTCATTTGGCCGTGCTCTGATGAAGACTCAGTGAAGAGCCAATGTGCTTAGAAGAAGTCTTCTCTGTTTCTGTCTGGAAGTAGGAATGGAAATAACTGCATAATTAGATAGACCAATCACTCAGGAACCACAAGAGAAGGGAAATATGTAGAAATCAGAATATTTACCAATGCGATGCCTGCCCCCCACAAATATGTTTGTTGTAACAGTCTCGAGGAACAGATGATGCTCTGGTTTCTCAAGCAGTTATGTTTCAAATGTCTTACTGTCTCTGTCAACATCTTTAATATTCTGCAGCTGAATTGTGCCATTCTAGCATAGGAACACATTTGTGTTTTTTTTACCAAGGGAAACCGCACCCCTTCCCACAGCATCTCTATTCTCTCACTTCCCTCTGTTTATTTGTTTACTTCTATCTCCCTCCACCTCCACCTCTCTCACTCTTTCTCTCTCTGTCTCTCTTTCTCTCACATCCCTCTGTTTATTTGTTTACTTCTATCTCCCTCCACCTCCACCTCTCTCACTCTTTCTCTCTCTGTCTCTCTTTCTCTCACTTCCCTCTCTCTGTCTGTCCGACACTCGCAGTGTCTCTATCTGTTAAATTGGACAAGGCTTTGTTCTCTGAGACAGATTATAGTAAGAGCAATCAGCACTATGATGTACATTCTGTCAGAAACTTTATGGAACTATAATAATGGACCATTAACATAGAAATGAAAGCTTTATTATGCAGAGATATTTATGGAATTTGACTGTAGGAGCTTGCTATTCACAAAAACAGAAACACTTATTTACACACACACACACACACACACACACACACACACACACACACACACACACACACACACACACACACACACACACACACACACACACACACACACACACACACACACACACACACACACACACGCACACATGCAGTAAACACGCACATGCACGTCTACAGTACACACAAGATGCACACAAGAGAGCCATATTAGGCACTTAGACAAGTTTAAAAAGTGTTTTAATGTGGTAGGCTGACAGGCATCTGACAGGTGCTTCCGAGTGAGTGCTCTTCTCTAACCCTCTGGTGAGAACACACTGCAGCTTCTAGCCCCTGGTTCATTCTAGAGGAGCTCCCCTCTGATCAGAACATGGCAGCATTTAGACAGTCCGGGTTCTGTCTCTCCTCAAATGTTACAATAAGATACTGACTGCCTTCTCTGCCAAATCACATTGTGCCTCCCCTGTAATTGCTCTCTCTTTCTCTGTCTCTTGGTCTCTCTCTTTCTCTCTCTTCTATAAATGTAAATGAGGGTAATTGTCAAGCACATGGACTGACATGAGATTCAAATGGCTCCTTAAATGGCTCATAAACAGCTGTCGTTAGTGTAGGTGTTTGTCAGTGTAATGATGCTACCAATGAAAGAACATAGTGATCAGAGGTAAAGTGGGTCCACCAGAGCCAAGTTAAAACCTCAAACATTATATAGAAACTACTCTCTGCTTTATTGTTGCTTCTCAATTTCACCAGACACGATCAAACACATGGCAACATTAAACCACACAAAGTAAGACCAGCAACAATAACAGACAGTTCTCAGCCAGCTGCTGTCAGAATCAAAATGATCCGATTAAGGGCTTTTTTCATAATGATCAACTCCGCCACACTTCCTGTACAGTGAATGTATAGCTTGACTCGTGTCTTTATCTCTTCTTTTCTCCATCTGTCACAGGCCTGATAATGAGAGTCAGTGTTTCCTCTCCATGCTCTAATCCTCCTGCTCCCTCTCTCCCTCCAGCTCTCCCCAGTCTATCAGGTCACCTCTCTGACACCTGTCAAGATGGTAATGATGCTGAGGTGTGTGAAGTGTGTCTCCTTCTGCACTGCTCTAAGCCCGGGTGATGAGTTGCCATGATGTCATTAGGAATGGAACAGCCATGGTGGAGCCATGCTGGAGAGACATGGAGGAGCCTGGGACTGTTGCTCTCCTGTTCCTGGAGTCCCTGGAGAAATAGCATGGCGAACCGTGGCGCCGCAGCTCTGAGATGAGGATAATAAGTGCCCATTAATGGACATTTACCGTTGTTCATCAGATATGGATCTCAATGCTTCTCGTCATTCACTGGGTAAGGGAAAGAAAGACACTGACATGGGTAGAGAAGCTGTCAGTTTACTCTTGAAGATGAGAGTGAGCTTTTGATAAGTGCATACCTGTAATAGGGTTAGAATGTCAGAAACAATTGCAGTGTGCTTAGTCAGGAGCAATTACGTGCAATTGTTTTAAGGCCTCCTTTCATACCATGACATTGGATGTATCTTTCGATCAGAGCTCCAATGCAGTGCCGTATAAAAACCTTTACTTTAAATCCATTTTTAAATGTGTTTTATATAGCCATTGATTCTTGAAGAATATAACTTATAAATGCCTCATGAGCTAAGTTCAACAGTCGTACTCCATCAGAAATCAAAACATAAGCTTTTTTTACTCCATTGTTTGTAAACAATGCAATTGTAAACAAACACTGCATAGCTTCAAAACATGGTGAAAGGATCATTTTGATCTCAGGGATGTTCAGTCCTTGTATCCATAGCTTTGTATATACATTTTAGAGTGGTTACATTCCTCCAGCCCCATACCCCACCTGTTTACTAAAACAGAAGTGGGGTAGCAGCTTTGTTGTTGTTTGACCTGCAGATTACCCCTTTAAGCACATTTTTTCCAATGTGAACGTACTGTATTCTTCGCACGCCTGATGAAACTTACACTGCTTGTGGACCACTCAGAAAGTCTGGTCTTATAGCTGAGAAGGTATTTTGCTGGTGCAAACTAATGGCAGAAACAACATAAGCTCTCATCTATTAGGATCCAATCACGCGTCCGCCCGGCCCGGTATCGAGCGAGGAACACGAGACACAGGAAAGGTGGCGGAAGCTGCGGATGAGGGCTGTTGACTTTCATCCCTCTCTGTCTCCAGTATTGAATGGAAACACTCTTCACAGGATATGCAGGCAAGATGAATGGCTCTGCTGTTCCTCTCAGCAAATCCAAGCATTGTAATTCAAGGTGTATTAGACGAGTCAAGGCCTGGTAAGAAAATCTCTCAGACACCCTTCTCATTGCTTTATAGCATCCTCATTTTAAAGTAGAAGTGCCACAGGAAAATAGTTCTATTGAGCATTGATCTACTCCTGAATGTTCCTCCCAGTGTACTTTCCCTACGGCAACGATGGCATCATATGCATGCCTACTTACAAATGATAGAGGAGTTTTTCAAGATATGAATGATGAAAGTAAATGATAGGGAAAAGGAGAATAATGAGAGAAACCGATCAATCGAGAGCGAGAGAGAGAGAGACCATTTGGAAATAATTAAGACAGAAAAGACATGACATAATTCCTCACACCAACTCAATGTGAGGGGATCCTCTCCCGGCTGATCTCTGTCAAGACAAGGACCTCATATCTCACAGACTCTCTCCATCAGCCACCCTCTCCCTCCATCTATCTCTCCCCTTACCTATGTTGGCCTCTAGACCCCCCTGGGGCACATTCAGGTTCACTGCTCACATACACACAGAGAGATAAGTTGACACTGGGTGTGAATCGGAGCCTTTTCATCTCCTGATTGAAACATCAAGTTCCTCACACACACGGTCTATCCAGAATAGGAATACAAAAAAACAGGCTGGTTTAAAGCCCAGGGCCATTACCCCTCTTTCATCCCTACCACAGAGCATCAGCGAGCCACCAAAAGGTCAGCTCAGCATGGCATCAAGATTCACTATAAAAGATCAATAGGACAGGGAGGATAAAGTTATGATTGGCTCTGCAGTGGAAGCCTATAGTCCTGCATTAATCCTGGCATTAGGCAATGATAAACACAGTTGAGAAGTGGGTTTTCACTGAGTTTCTCATTTAAGGGGTCCTGTATTTATTTACATATCTAAAGTCTATTGCTGTAAGAAAATCTAGTATACTATGAAAGCAAAGGTTGAGTATTCAACCCTACACAGGAGCACACACATACAGTAAGTCCTCTTTGGCAGCTGCAGTAGGCCCACTCCCAAGCTTTTCATGTTGAAAATTCTACAATAATACACGGAGTATACAAAACATTAACAATTACCTGGAGACATTTTCCCCTACTGCTGTTGCCTACCTTGTAGTATATATAAACCAGAGCTCACAATGCTGTACTCTACTCTACTCTACTGTAAGTCGCTCTGGATAAGAGCGTCTGCTAAATGACTAAAATGTAAAATGTAAAATGTAATGCCTAGTTCTGGAATAGAAATATAATGACTATAACTCATTTTACATCTGTGGTGCTCAGTGACTGGGATTCATTGATAGAAGCAGGAGGCCAGTGTGGGAGGGCCTGTATTGGCTGAATGCTTGCTGTAGGTGTCTCCACATCTGTGTGTTTTCATCTTGGGACCAATTTCCTCTTAATATTCCAGGGTGTTTCTCTATGATCTGTCTGTGTGACCATATCTGCCCATGGCATTCCATGGGCAGATAGCTGGCAGGGGGAGGCTGGAGGCTGGAGCCTTTAGCTCTATGTGGGGCTGGAGTCTGGAGTCTGGAGTCTGTGCTGCTGCTACTGCTCAGCTTCATGGGAATCATGTCTCCCCTCAACACATTCATATTTCATAATAATGCTGAAGTTCCGCAATGCCACTCACTGCTTAACTGCTTTCATAATTACAGGCTCTTCAAACGTGTGCCAGCCATCTAATTGGAAGATGAGTTAACATGCGTGACGTTAAGTGATTTTTATTTTCAGGCTACCAATTGAGTGGAGGGCTCTACCATGCCCTTGCTCCTGCATGCACACACGCACGCATGCAGACAAAGACAGACAGACTCGTCTTTATTCACTCCCCATTCTGTGAAAAGTTCAAATTTACCCTGAGTATAGGTTTATTTCAGCAATAAATTATCAAACACACTCCACTGATTTAATTACAAGAATGTATAAACTCTGTTGTTTTTCTTTAATTACTTGAATACCCACACTATCAATTTACTTGCTGCGTTTAATTGCAGAACTGTGAGAGCTGGGGTTTTCGTCTAAGGCTTGGCGAACCAATTGTTAATTGAACGGGTACGAACATAAACGTTCATGATATTCTATTAAATGCATCCTTTGTAGGAGAAGAACAAACAATGGAATTGATTAGAACGTCTTTTTGCTCATTCGAGACAAAGGAAATCATTAAAACAGGAGCGCGCACACACACACACACACACACACACACACACACACACACACACACACACACACACACACACACACAATCACTAACAAACACTCTCACACTGACACTATAGCAACTGTAGAAGACTTTACCTTCAACTTAGAAGTGAACAAACTGCCCTCAGCACCTTGATGCCACAAAAATGATGGCTTAAGAAATTGTTGTTTCGATGTTGTTTTGTTGGTGAACCACAGATACCTTTAAAAGCCATCAAACAGAAGTACAGTATGTCACACAAGTGTCAACACTGTACCACTGGGAGGTATACACACCATTCTGTATGACCATAAAGTCATTGTTTGATTAATTGGCTTTGCACATGTTCACTTTATATTGGATATGTTCACTTTAGTCAATTGTGCCGTTTTCTCATGGAAGAGATCCAAAACTACCAGTACCAAAGTTACTGTAACTCTATGCCAGAATTACTCAGAGGAAGAAAGGGACATCTCAAACGATAGAATACAATAGAAAGGACCTTACTCCATGTAGGGGAACCAACACAATACTACTCACACATAAACACCTGGCTTACGCCAATGTCACCATATACAGGGGCAACCTTCATCCACTGGCACACTAGCACAGCACCACCAGCAGTGGCTTGGTTTGACAGACACCAGGAGCTCATCAGTCATTCATTTTTAGTGTCCCTCATCCTGTCTGTGTACAGCACTTGCAGTCCCCACGCTACCGCCTTGATTTATCATACAGCTCTGCTGCTAAGTGGAGCGATAATGACAATTTTGCACCAATCTTTCTCCCTCCCTCCCTCTCTCCCTCTCTCCTTGGTTACCCGTCTATCTGAGAGAGAAGTAAATCAAGTTTACATCATGCTCAGCCAGGCTCTTGCTGGAGTAACGGATGCAGCTCTCTTCAGGCGGGGAGAGGAAGAGACGCACTGGGGAGGAATTGGATGTTGTGTTAGCTGTTGTTCCACTCTGTTCCTTCTCTCCATGTTCACAGAGACACCATTCAGTGTGGTTATCAGGCAGAGCAGAGAAAGCACCAGGGATTATGTCTTACAGTTGATTCCAGAGTTATTTGGTCTTGGCGAAGATGTATTGATGCAGGAATTCCGCCAGGCTCCCCTACTCCTCCCAATCAGAAGACACAGGGACGCTGTGATAGTGACTTGGACTGGGTCCCGGAAACATAAAGATCAGCCCTAATTCTCAGGACAGTACTACCTCCTAAAATCCTAATATCAGTGTTAGGTTTCTTAGTTGAATGGATCCAATCACAGGGCTCCTCAGTTCCTCCCTAAATCATACAGGGAAGTAGAACTGGCCCAGGCCCATCATCAGTATACTGATTGTCTAAGTGGTTGAGATTGTGCTGTGGCCTAGCTGACCTGGGTTCAGTGGCTGGTCTTTAGCCATCAGCTGATATTACAGAGCTCCTAAGGAGACACTGGCCAGATTTAAAAGCCTCTACAGACGGAGGAAGCAGCAAATCGCTTCCATCTTAGGGTTTGATGTGCTTTTTTTTCCTTCCTCGTTTGGTTTGACATGTTCTGATGTCCACACGGAGCCGGAGCATGTCGAGATGTGAGCTCCAGCGAGACAAGCCGTTTAAAACGTTGCCAGGAGAAAGGGAGCCGAGACGAGAAGCAGAGATGAAACAGGCGCCGAGCTCTTTCTGTTTTTCTCTTTTTTCAACTCGCTGTGTGAGGAGGCAATGCAGCACCTCATGCTCATTACCTTAGATGCTTTCATCAGCTGGGTATGAAACAGCCATTTTGCTCCATCTCCTCTGCCTCTCCTCCCTCTCCTTGTCTCCCCCTCTGGAACAGGATGACAGAGCCTTGTAGTACCATCCGCAGCCCTTTGATTCCTCTGCTGCTTACTGATCACAACAACATTTAAACTGGGATCATGTTCAAATAGGGAGAAAATGCATTCATGCATTCAAAATGACTCTACTCGGTCTGTGCTCAGCTTCTACACGCCAGAGGGTGTTTAAGTGCCATTTTGTGGTCTAATTCAATGTTCATTCTTCTATTTCTGTTGCTAACGAAGATGGTGGAGCCACAGATCATAGAATAGAGGGGATGATCCAAGTCATCAACATCCCTGGTGGAGTAGTCACAAGGCTACTGTAACAAAACAAACACTTGGGTAGCATTTGACAAACTTGCTAAGTTTGGTGGTAATGAATGATCTGTAACACATATCCACACCTGTCTGGGAGCTAACATGCTGAAATGAGGAGATAAAGGTTACCAACAACAAAACCATCACCCCAAAGTGAGTGTGAAGGCATCTCATTTTTACACAGTTACACCTGACAACATATATTTTAAAGATCCAAATATCATACAGGATGAGTGTTAGTACCTCTGGAGGGAGATGCCATTTCAAATGGATGGAGTGTGATATCCCAGCCACTCCAATCTGTCCAACCCAGGGAGTCGCAGTGATAACACCCACTTAAATCTACCAAAACACTGCCATCCACAGACACCCTCTTGGCCTGCCACAGGTTCATTGTCTGGGATTACTAAAGCCATGCTTTTAGTGGACGACCTGCTGCTGACCCTCTCCCAAAACTTCCCATTACTGATCAGACCGGTAAGCACATCTCAAACCGTCACTGATGGAGGAACTGAGAGGTGTTTTTCTGTTATTTTGTCCTATTTTTTTTTATCTCTCCTGCTCCTTCTTTGGCTCACACAGAGCCACACCACCTCACTTTTTTGTAAGTCTCAATCTTGCAACCTTATTGCAGGGCCTACAGTTTGACTGAACTGCACATAGTGGCTGTAATCTTTTCTTTTTTTACAACTTATTTTCCGCCAGATGGGATATTACCTGTTATTTTCCAGATATTCTAGGATCCCCAGCAGCAACATCTAGATAGCAAGCAATACATTTAAAATAGCCCTGAAATGGACAGCAGAACAGGCTGTTTTCTCAACACCATTGCCACAGGTGTGACCAGAGCCTTAATTGCATGCTACCTTGGTTGGAGAACTTGCTAACTGAATTATGGATCCTGTGATTTCATTTTGCTGACCTTTCCTTTAAATCGTGTCTCTTTTTATTTTTTATTTTTTTGTGTTTGAGGTGTGGCTGCCTGGGGGAAGATGCAGGTAAGAGGGAAGTTTGACCAGGAGGCTGACAAATGCTGACTGAGTTTGAGAGTGTTATTGGATGTTTTTGTTGATACGATCTAAGCTGAAATGTTTAGTTAGTACTTCCCTCGAACCTGCACCAGAAGCTGTATTTTTGTGTAATTGTGTATGTGACCTTTTTTGATCAGGCTCAAAAGGAAGGAAATAAAACAGGTGAACTTGATGCATGTCTGGCAATTCATTATTTTGCCACTCAACCCAAACTGGGAACCTGCAGAGCTCCCCATGCTCTTGTTTAAACCTGGGGTGGCGTAGTTTGGCAGCCTGACAGTATGAGAAGCATTTTAGCTAGAGCAGCTGTGTCCTTTAGAGCCTTTATTCTGTTGCTTCCGCTGTGCAATGCCTCATTGAATAATGCATTGTTTTTTTAAATGTTTTTTTTTTAAATTTTATTAAAACAGTCAATTTAACCCTTTACACTTGGGAATTGGCCTATATGGATAGGGCTAAATTGAAATGTTATGGGGAAATAATTTGACAAGTTGAGTACACAACAGTTCACCTGACACAACTGAATCCAAACACTACTGTTTTTATGTGCATTTTATATTTACTGTATTTTTGCTGCATTAGTTAATGAAATCTGAAAATACTCTAGATACATTTTATAACCTGATAAGAATATTTCAGGAACATGTGGGGTAGGTGCAACAAAACAGTGTTTGAGTAAGATGACTAACTGGTGTCTCCAATTGTGCACAGTCATTTCAATGCACTTGTAGGACAAATCAACTATATAAGGTGTTTTTTTATTATGTTGAGCTCTCCTTATTGTGCCATTGAGGAACTAGAGCAAGCACATGTTTTGTTTGGAACACACCCCTGCCATTCCACAATTACTGTTTATGCAATTCAAAAACTGCCCATTGTAAATTGCAGTCTGGGTCAGATGAGCATCATTTGAAACCTTGTTCTATTGCCAACATGACTAGCAAAGTTATCATATGATCTTCGTGTTAAGGGAAATTCAGAGAAACCAATTGTAATGTTGGTCCTCATAGAAGTGATGTGCGTGTTCAGAATTTCCTTCACTCAGACCATATTTGCAGAAGTTGCCCAATTAGCGGGAGGGATAGGGACAACTTCTTGTCACGTGGTGCTCAAGTTTAAAATGGCTGTCAACCAAAACCCATACAGAGTTGTGAAATGCAGAACCTGAGCACTGACATTTATGGCATGTTACTGTACAGCCACTGCGTTCCAATTTAGGCTTATCAGTGCCCAAATCTGACATTTTTTAACCGTGTACGGGTAAGAGTATAAAAGGCTAATGATGTGGGTTTAGTATAGTTTATATACTGAACAAAAATATAAACACCCCTACCTTTTTAAAGTGTTGGTTTTATGAGCTGAAATAAAAGATCCCTGACATGTCCATTCGCACAAAAAGCTTATTTCTCAAATGTTGTGCACACATTTGTTTACATCCGTGTTAGTGAGCATTTCTCCTTTGCCAAGATAACCATCCACCTGACAGGTGTGTCAAATCAAGAAGCTGATTGAAGAGCATGATCGGTAAAAGGCCACTCTTCATATGTGCAGTTTTGTCACAACACAATGCTACAGTCTCAAGTTATGAGGGAGCGTGGAATTGGCATGCTGACTGCAGGAATGTCCACCAGAGCTGTTGCCAGAGAATTGAATGTTAATTTCTCTACCATAATGTTGTTTTAGAGAATTTGGCAGTACATCCAACCAGACTCACAACCGCAGACCACGTGTAGCCACGCCAGCCCAGGACCTCCACTCTGGCTTCTTCACCTGCGCTATGGGCCACCCAGACAGTTGATGAAACTGTGCGTTTGCACAACCAACGTTATTGCAGAAATTTTATCAGAAACCGTCTCAGTGATGCTTATCTGCGTGCTTGTCGTCTTGACCTGACTGCAGTTCGGCGTCATAACCGACTTCAGTGGGCAAATGCTCACCTTCGATGGCCACTGGCACGCTGAAGAAGTTTGCTCTTCATGGATGAATCTCAGTTACCGGGCAGACGGTGTGCATGGCGTTGTGGGCCAACCGTTTGCTGATGTCAACATTGTGAACGGCGTGCCCCAATTTTGTGTTATGGTATGGGCAGGCATAAGCTACGGACAACGAAAACAATTGCATTTTATTGATTGCAATTTGAATGCACAGAGATACTGTGACGAGATCCTGAGGCCCATTGTCATGCCAATCATCCACCGCCAGCGTGTTCCAGTTCCTGCCAATATCCAGCAACTTCGCACAGCCATTGAAGAGGCGTGGAACAACATTCCACAGGCCACAATCAACAGCCTGATCAACTATATGTGAAGGAGATGTGTTGTGCTGCATGAGGCAAATGGTGGTCACACCAGATACTGACTGGTTCTGATCCACACCCCTACCTTTCTTTTTTTTAAGGTATCTGTATTCCCAGTCATGTGAAATCCATAGATAAGGGCCTAATGAATGTATTTCAATTGACTGATTTCCTTATGAACTGTAAATAATTTTAAATGGTTTATATTTTTGTTCAGTGTAGTACTGTGTAGTGTTCCAACATATCTGACTCATTGACCTTTTTGACCAAATAGTAGAATAAATAAACCACAGTTTTTGCCCAACACCCACATATTTATAGAAGTGGAGGCGTGAGAGAGAGATAGCATGTCTAGTATTCAAAAGAGCCACAACCCGATGGAAGACCGAAAGCAGTAATTACATTCAATAGAATAAAAGGAGCCGAAAAACAAAACTCAATCAGGTGCCTGTGAGATTTCACATACATAGTGAAAATAACCCAGAGCTGAAGCATGGAGAATGATCTCCTTTGCCAGTAATACACAAACACTGCTAGCAGGTGGTGGGCAGTAGCGAGCTATCTGCTATAGTTTTCGTGATGATCAATTTCTGTCGAAGGAGGACCTGGTTTTTACATATTGTGTATATGTATTCATTCTGACTACATTTCCGTTTGTTGGCAATGTCAATTATTATGTTTTTATAAATACTTATGTTCGCTAGCTGGATAGGCAAATGCCGGCGAGTACTAAACTGTAAACCAATCTAAACTTGTGTACTATCCATGGTACTGTCTCTGATCACTTCTGCCAATCACAATATCCATATCTAAGGTAGTTGACAGCTGGTGACATCTCAAAAAAGATCTCTGTCCGATAAACTTCTATCAGGTAAAGTATTTATTTGTAAGCAAACTATTTAGATATAGAAACGTGATACCATCAATACACAGCAACCGTAGTAATTTAGTTAGCTTTCTAGTTAGCTAGCTAGTGACAACACGTAGATCTGTTGCTAGCTATTGTAGCAGGGGCAGATAGCTTTATCACTAGCTAGCATGTCATTCGAGGACAAGGAGCATTATAGCTATCAGTTTATTCCAACTAATAATTTAGTCCGTTGGAGTGGGATGATTGCAGAGCAGTCTGCCTCAGCCTGTCAGGATTTTAATGTTATAGCTCAAACTATATTCCTTTTGATTTGTTTTGTTCATTCTTGTCTCTCACTTTTGTCACACATCGATCTATTCAGCTGTCCTGTGTCCTGCTCCCAGAGATCAACCAAGTGCAATTCACCAACCATGGGCTGATTCACTCACCTGTGAGGAGAACCATTCTACTGCAGTTTGAACTCGCCCTGTAGTCACTATTTAGACATTGAGACCACATATGTATGCAGTTGCCTGTTTTTTCTTTGTGGGTTTTGTCTTACAAAGTGTAGTGCATTTTAGAGTTGAAGAACAACTACACGTGAATGTTTGAGCATCTCAAAGACTAAATTCAAAGTAGAACCAGTATAACAGGTGGCAAACAAATTATTTTACTATTGTAACATGCAGTGGGGAGAATTATATTGTCCCTGTCAGGAGCCCAGGCTTTTCTCATCTCTGGACCACAAGCGTTCGATCTCATTCTGCCAAGGCATTTGTCTCTCTCTACATCGGTTGGCTACATTGGTGACCAGGGTGGTAATACTTTCGATACGCTTATGGGGCCTGGGCACACAAATGCTCCTAGATAGAGTGGGGAATACTGAAGCATGCGTTGATGACAGTTCTACTGTCTCCATCCTAGAGAGAGGGGGGAATACTGAAGCATGCGTTGATGACAGTTCTACTGTCTCCATCCTAGAGAGAGGGGGGAATACTGAAGCATGCGTTGATGACAGTTCTACTTTCTCCATCCTAGATAGAGTGGGGAATACTGAAGCATGCGTTGATGACAGTTCTACTGTCTCCATCCTAGAGAGAGGGGGGAATACTGAAGCATGCGTTGATGACAGTTCTACTGTCTCCATCCTAGAGAGAGGGGGGAATACTGAAGCATGCGTTGATGACAGTTCTACTTTCTCCATCCTAGAGAGAGGGGGGAATACTGAAGCATGCGTTGATGACAGTTCTACTGTCTCCATCCTAGAGAGAGGGGGGAATACTGAAGCATGCGTTGATGACAGTTCTACTGTCTCCATCCTAGAGAGAGGGGGGAATACTGAAGCATACGTTGATGACAGTTCTACTGTCTCCATCCTAGAGAGAGGGGGGAATACTGAAGCATACGTTGATGACAGTTCTACTGTCTCCATCCTAGAGAGAGGGGGGAATACTGAAGCATGCGTTGATGACAGTTCTACTGTCTCCATCCTAGAGAGAGGGGGGAATACTGAAGCATACGTTGATGACAGTTCTACTGTCTCCATCCTAGAGAGAGGGGGGAATACTGACGCATGCGTTGATGACAGTTCTACTGTCTCCATCCTAGAGAGAGGGGGGAATACTGAAGCATGCGTTGATGACAGTTCTACTGTCTCCATCCTAGAGAGAGGGGGGAATACTGAAGCATGCGTTGATGACAGTTCTACTGTCTCCATCCTAGAGAGAGGGGGGAATACTGAAGCATGCGTTGATGACAGTTCTACTGTCTCCATCCTAGAGAGAGGGGGGAATACTGAAGCATGCGTTGATGACAGTTCTACTGTCTCCATCCTAGAGAGAGGGGGGAATACTGAAGCATGCGTTGATGACAGTTCTACTGTCTCCATCCTAGAGAGAGGGGGGAATACTGAAGCATGCGTTGATGACAGTTCTACTGTCTCCATCCTAGAGAGAGGGGGGAATACTGAAGCATGCGTTGATGACAGTTCTACTGTCTCCATCCTAGAGAGAGGGGGGAATACTGAAGCATGCGTTGATGACAGTTCTACTGTCTCCATCCTAGAGAGAGGGGGGAATACTGAAGCATGCGTTGATGACAGTTCTACTGTCTCCATCCTAGAGAGAGGGGGGAATACTGAAGCATGCGTTGATGACAGTTCTACTGTCTCCATCCTAGAGAGAGGGGGGAATACTGAAGCATGCGTTGATGACAGTTCTACTGTCTCCATCCTAGAGAGAGTGGGGAATACTGAAGCATGCGTTGATGACAGTTCTACTGTCTCCATCCTAGAGAGAGGGGGGAATACTGAAGCATACGTTGATGACAGTTCTACTGTCTCCATCCTAGAGAGAGGGGGGAATACTGAAGCATGCGTTGATGACAGCTCTACTGTCTCCATCCTAGAGAGAGTGGGGAATACTGAAGCATGCGTTGATGACAGCTCTACTGTCTCCATCCTAGAGAGAGGGGGGAATACTGAAGCATACGTTGATGACAGTTCTACTGTCTCCATCCTAGAGAGAGGGGGGAATACTGAAGCATACGTTGATGACAGTTCTACTGTCTCCATCCTAGAGAGAGGGGGGGATACTGAAGCATGCGTTGATGACAGTTCTACTGTCTCCATCCTAGAGAGAGGGGGGAATACTGAAGCATACGTTGATGACAGTTCTACTGTCTCCATCCTAGAGAGAGGGGGGAATACTGAAGCATGCGTTGATGACAGTTCTACTGTCTCCATCCTAGAGAGAGGGGGGAATACTGAAGCATACGTTGATGACAGTTCTACTGTCTCCATCCTAGAGAGAGGGGGGAATACTGAAGCATACGTTGATGACAGTTCTACTGTCTCCATCCTAGAGAGAGGGGGGAATACTGAAGCATGCGTTGATGACAGTTCTACTGTCTCCATCCTAGAGAGAGGGGGGAATACTGAAGCATGCGTTGATGACAGTTCTACTGTCTCCATCCTAGAGAGAGGGGGGAATACTGAAGCATGCGTTGATGACAGTTCTACTGTCTCCATCCTAGAGAGAGGGGGGAATACTGAAGCATGCGTTGATGACAGTTCTACTGTCTCCATCCTAGAGAGAGTGGGGAATACTGAAGCATACGTTGATGACAGTTCTACTGTCTCAATCCTAGAGAGAGTGGGGAATACTGAAGCATACGTTGATGACAGTTCTACTGTCTCAATCCTAGAGAGAGGGGGGAATACTGAAGCATACGTTGATGACAGTTCTACTGTCTCCATCCTAGAGAGAGTGGGGAATACTGAAGCATGCGTTGATGACAGTTCTACTGTCTCCATCCTAGAGAGAGGGGGGAATACTGAAGCATGCGTTGATGACAGTTCTACTGTCTCCATCCTAGAGAGAGGGGGGAATACTGAAGCATGCGTTGATGACAGTTCTACTGTCTCCATCCTAGAGAGAGGGGGGAATACTGAAGCATACGTTGATGACAGTTCTACTGTCTCCATCCTAGAGAGAGGGGGGAATACTGAAGCATGCGTTGATGACAGTTCTACTGTCTCCATCCTAGAGAGAGGGGGGAATACTGAAGCATGCGTTGATGACAGTTCTACTGTCTCCATCCTAGAGAGAGGGGGGAATACTGAAGCATGCGTTGATGACAGTTCTACTGTCTCCATCTTAGAGAGAGTGGGGAATACTGAAGCATGCGTTGATGACAGTTCTACTGTCTCCATCCTAGAGAGAGGGGGGAATACTGAAGCATACGTTGATGACAGTTCTACTGTCTCCATCCTAGAGAGAGGGGGGAATACTGAAGCATGCGTTGATGACAGTTCTACTGTCTCCATCCTAGAGAGAGGGGGGAATACTGAACTGAAGCATACGTTGATGACAGTTCTACTGTCTCCATCCTAGAGAGAGTGGGGAATACTGAAGCATACGTTGATGACAGTTCTACTGTCTCCATCCTAGAGAGAGGGGGGAATACTGAAGCATACGTTGATGACAGTTCTACTGTCTCCATCCTAGAGAGAGGGGGGAATACTGAAGCATACGTTGATGACAGTTCTACTGTCTCCATCCTAGAGAGAGGGGGGAATACTGAAGCATGCGTTGATGACAGTTCTACTGTCTCCATCCTAGAGAGAGGGGGGAATACTGAAGCATACGTTGATGACAGTTCTACTGTCTCCATCCTAGAGAGAGGGGGGAATACTGACGCATGCGTTGATGACAGTTCTACTGTCTCCATCCTAGAGAGAGGGGGGAATACTGAAGCATGCGTTGATGACAGTTCTACTGTCTCCATCCTAGAGAGAGGGGGGGAATACTGAAGCATGCGTTGATGACAGTTCTACTGTCTCCATCCTAGAGAGAGTGGGGAATACTGAAGCATGCGTTGATGACAGTTCTACTGTCTCCATCCTAGAGAGAGGGGGGAATACTGAAGCATACGTTGATGACAGTTCTACTGTCTCCATCCTAGAGAGAGGGGGGAATACTGAAGCATGCGTTGATGACAGCTCTACTGTCTCCATCCTAGAGAGAGGGGGGAATACTGAAGCATGCGTTGATGACAGCTCTACTGTCTCCATCCTAGAGAGAGGGGGGAATACTGAAGCATACGTTGATGACAGTTCTACTGTCTCCATCCTAGAGAGAGGGGGGAATACTGAAGCATACGTTGATGACAGTTCTACTGTCTCCATCCTAGAGAGAGGGGGGGATACTGAAGCATGCGTTGATGACAGTTCTACTGTCTCCATCCTAGAGAGAGGGGGGAATACTGAAGCATACGTTGATGACAGTTCTACTGTCTCCATCCTAGAGAGAGGGGGGAATACTGAAGCATGCGTTGATGACAGTTCTACTGTCTCCATCCTAGAGAGAGGGGGGAATACTGAAGCATACGTTGATGACAGTTCTACTGTCTCCATCCTAGAGAGAGGGGGGAATACTGAAGCATACGTTGATGACAGTTCTACTGTCTCCATCCTAGAGAGAGGGGGGAATACTGAAGCATGCGTTGATGACAGTTCTACTGTCTCCATCCTAGAGAGAGGGGGGAATACTGAAGCATGCGTTGATGACAGTTCTACTGTCTCCATCCTAGAGAGAGGGGGGAATACTGAAGCATGCGTTGATGACAGTTCTACTGTCTCCATCCTAGAGAGAGGGGGGAATACTGAAGCATGCGTTGATGACAGTTCTACTGTCTCCATCCTAGAGAGAGGGGGGAATACTGAAGCATGCGTTGATGACAGTTCTACTGTCTCCATCCTAGAGAGAGTGGGGAATACTGAAGCATACGTTGATGACAGTTCTACTGTCTCCATCCTAGAGAGAGGGGGGAATACTGAAGCATACGTTGATGACAGTTCTACTGTCTCCATCCTAGAGAGAGTGGGGAATACTGAAGCATGCGTTGATGACAGTTCTACTGTCTCCATCCTAGAGAGAGGGGGGAATACTGAAGCATGCGTTGATGACAGTTCTACTGTCTCCATCCTAGAGAGAGGGGGGAATACTGAAGCATGCGTTGATGACAGTTCTACTGTCTCCATCCTAGAGAGAGGGGGGAATACTGAAGCATACGTTGATGACAGTTCTACTGTCTCCATCCTAGAGAGAGGGGGGAATACTGAAGCATGCGTTGATGACAGTTCTACTGTCTCCATCCTAGAGAGAGGGGGGAATACTGAAGCATGCGTTGATGACAGTTCTACTGTCTCCATCCTAGAGAGAGGGGGGAATACTGAAGCATGCGTTGATGACAGTTCTACTGTCTCCATCCTAGAGAGAGGGGGGAATACTGAAGCATGCGTTGATGACAGTTCTACTGTCTCCATCCTAGAGAGAGGGGGGAATACTGAAGCATGCGTTGATGACAGTTCTACTGTCTCCATCTTAGAGAGAGTGGGGAATACTGAAGCATGCGTTGATGACAGTTCTACTGTCTCCATCCTAGAGAGAGTGGGGAATACTGAAGCATACGTTGATGACAGTTCTACTGTCTCCATCCTAGAGAGAGGGGGGAATACTGAAGCATGCGTTGATGACAGTTCTACTGTCTCCATCCTAGAGAGAGGGGGGAATACTGAAGCATACGTTGATGACAGTTCTACTGTCTCCATCCTAGAGAGAGTGGGGAATACTGAAGCATACGTTGATGACAGTTCTACTGTCTCCATCCTAGAGAGAGTGGGGAATACTGAAGCATACGTTGATGACAGTTCTACTGTCTCCATCCTAGAGAGAGGGGGGAATACTGAAGCATGCGTTGATGACAGTTCTACTGTCTCCATCCTAGAGAGAGGGGGGAATACTGAAGCATGCGTTGATGACAGTTCTACTGTCTCCATCCTAGAGAGAGGGGGGAATACTGAAGCATGCGTTGATGACAGTTCTACTGTCTCCATCCTAGAGAGAGGGGGGAATACTGAAGCATGCGTTGATGACAGTTCTACTGTCTCCATCCTAGAGAGAGGGGGGAATACTGAAGCATGCGTTGATGACAGTTCTACTGTCTCCATCCTAGAGAGAGGGGGGAATACTGAAGCATGCGTTGATGACAGTTCTACTGTCTCCATCCTAGAGAGAGGGGGGAATACTGAAGCATGCGTTGATGACAGTTCTACTGTCTCCATCCTAGAGAGAGGGGGGAATACTGAAGCATGCGTTGATGACAGTTCTACTGTCTCCATCCTAGAGAGAGGGGGGAATACTGAAGCATACGTTGATGACAGTTCTACTGTCTCCATCCTAGAGAGAGGGGGGAATACTGAAGCATGCGTTGATGACAGTTCTACTGTCTCCATCCTAGAGAGAGGGGGGAATACTGGAGCATGCGTTGATGACAGTTCTACTGTCTCCATCCTAGAGAGAGGGGGGAATACTGAAGCATGCGTTGATGACAGTTCTACTGTCTCCATCCTAGAGAGAGGGGGGAATACTGAAGCATGCGTTGATGACAGTTCTACTGTCTCCATCCTAGAGAGAGTGGGGAATACTGAAGCATGCGTTGATGACAGTTCTACTGTCTCCATCCTAGAGAGAGGGGGGAATACTGAAGCATGCGTTGATGACAGTTCTACTGTCTCCATCCTAGAGAGAGGGGGGAATACTGAAGCATGCGTTGATGACAGTTCTACTGTCGCCATCCTAGAGAGAGGGGGGAATACTGAAGCATGCGTTGATGACAGTTCTACTGTCTCCATCCTAGAGAGAGGGGGGAATACTGAAGCATGCGTTGATGACAGTTCTACTGTCTCCATCCTAGAGAGAGTGGGGAATACTGAAGCATGCGTTGATGACAGTTCTACTGTCTCCATACTAGAGAGAGGGGGGAATACTGAAGCATACGTTGATGACAGTTCTACTGTCTCCATCCTAGAGAGAGGGGGGAATACTGAAGCATGCGTTGATGACAGCTCTACTGTCTCCATCCTAGAGAGAGTGGGAAATACTGAAGCATGCGTTGATGACAGCTCTACTGTCTCCATCCTAGAGAGAGGGGGGAATACTGAAGCATACGTTGATGACAGTTCTACTGTCTCCATCCTAGAGAGAGGGGGGAATACTGAAGCATGCGTTGATGACTTTTCTACTGTCTCCATCCTAGAGAGAGGGGGGAATACTGAAGCATGCGTTGATGACAGTTCTACTGTCTCCATCCTAGAGAGAGGGGGGAATACTGAAGCATACGTTGATGACAGTTCTACTGTCTCCATCCTAGAGAGAGGGGGGAATACTGAAGCATGCGTTGATGACAGTTCTACTGTCTCCATCCTAGAGAGAGGGGGGAATACTGAAGCATACGTTGATGACAGTTCTACTGTCTCCATCCTAGAGAGAGGGGGGAATACTGAAGCATACGTTGATGACAGTTCTACTGTCTCCATCCTAGAGAGAGGGGGGAATACTGAAGCATGCGTTGATGACAGTTCTACTGTCTCCATCCTAGAGAGAGGGGGGAATACTGAAGCATGCGTTGATGACAGTTCTACTGTCTCCATCCTAGAGAGAGGGGGGAATACTGAAGCATGCGTTGATGACAGTTCTACTGTCTCCATCCTAGAGAGAGTGGGGAATACTGAAGCATACGTTGATGACAGTTCTACTGTCTCAATCCTAGAGAGAGGGGGGAATACTGAAGCATACGTTGATGACAGTTCTACTGTCTCCATCCTAGAGAGAGTGGGGAATACTGAAGCATGCGTTGATGACAGTTCTACTGTCTCCATCCTAGAGAGAGGGGGGAATACTGAAGCATGCGTTGATGACAGTTCTACTGTCTCCATCCTAGAGAGAGGGGGGAATACTGAAGCATGCGTTGATGACAGTTCTACTGTCTCCATCCTAGAGAGAGGGGGGAATACTGAAGCATACGTTGATGACAGTTCTACTGTCTCCATCCTAGAGAGAGGGGGGAATACTGAAGCATGCGTTGATGACAGTTCTACTGTCTCCATCCTAGAGAGAGGGGGGAATACTGAAGCATGCGTTGATGACAGTTCTACTGTCTCCATCCTAGAGAGAGGGGGGAATACTGAAGCATGCGTTGATGACAGTTCTACTGTCTCCATCTTAGAGAGAGTGGGGAATACTGAAGCATGCGTTGATGACAGTTCTACTGTCTCCATCCTAGAGAGAGTGGGGAATACTGAAGCATACGTTGATGACAGTTCTACTGTCTCCATCCTAGAGAGAGGGGGGAATACTGAAGCATGCGTTGATGACAGTTCTACTGTCTCCATCCTAGAGAGAGGGGGGAATACTGAAGCATACGTTGATGACAGTTCTACTGTCTCCATCCTAGAGAGAGTGGGGAATACTGAAGCATACGTTGATGACAGTTCTACTGTCTCCATCCTAGAGAGAGTGGGGAATACTGAAGCATACGTTGATGACAGTTCTACTGTCTCCATCCTAGAGAGAGGGGGGAATACTGAAGCATGCGTTGATGACAGTTCTACTGTCTCCATCCTAGAGAGAGGGGGGAATACTGAAGCATGCGTTGATGACAGTTCTACTGTCTCCATCCTAGAGAGAGGGGGGAATACTGAAGCATGCGTTGATGACAGTTCTACTGTCTCCATCCTAGAGAGAGGGGGGAATACTGAAGCATGCGTTGATGACAGTTCTACTGTCTCCATCCTAGAGAGAGGGGGGAATACTGAAGCATGCGTTGATGACAGTTCTACTGTCTCCATCCTAGAGAGAGGGGGGAATACTGAAGCATGCGTTGATGACAGTTCTACTGTCTCCATCCTAGAGAGAGGGGGGAATACTGAAGCATACGTTGATGACAGTTCTACTGTCTCCATCCTAGAGAGAGGGGGGAATACTGAAGCATACGTTGATGACAGTTCTACTGTCTCCATCCTAGAGAGAGGGGGGAATACTGAAGCATACGTTGATGACAGTTCTACTGTCTCCATCCTAGAGAGAGGGGGGAATACTGAAGCATGCGTTGATGACAGTTCTACTGTCTCCATCCTAGAGAGAGGGGGGAATACTGAAGCATGCGTTGATGACAGTTCTACTGTCTCCATCCTAGAGAGAGGGGGGAATACTGAAGCATGCGTTGATGACAGTTCTACTGTCTCCATCCTAGAGAGAGGGGGGAATACTGAAGCATACGTTGATGACAGTTCTACTGTCTCCATCCTAGAGAGAGGGGGGAATACTGAAGCATACGTTGATGACAGTTCTACTGTCTCCATCCTAGAGAGAGGGGGGAATACTGAAGCATGCGTTGATGACAGTTCTACTGTCTCCATCCTAGAGAGAGGGGGGAATACTGAAGCATGCGTTGATGACAGTTCTACTGTCTCCATCCTAGAGAGAGGGGGGAATACTGAAGCATGCGTTGATGACAGTTCTACTGTCTCCATCCTAGAGAGAGTGGGGAATACTGAAGCATGCGTTGATGACAGTTCTACTGTCTCCATCCTAGAGAGAGGGGGGAATACTGAAGCATGCGTTGATGACAGTTCTACTGTCTCCATCCTAGAGAGAGTGGGGAATACTGAAGCATGCGTTGATGACAGTTCTACTGTCTCCATCCTAGAGAGAGGGGGGAATACTGAAGCATGCGTTGATGACAGTTCTACTGTCTCCATCCTAGAGAGAGTGGGGAATACTGAAGCATGCGTTGATGACAGTTCTACTGTCTCCATCCTAGAGAGAGGGGGGAATACTGAAGCATGCGTTGATGACAGTTCTACTGTCTCCATCCTAGAGAGAGGGGGGAATACTGAAGCATGCGTTGATGACAGTTCTACTGTCTCCATCCTAGAGAGAGGGGGGAATACTGAAGCATACGTTGATGACAGTTCTACTGTCTCCATCCTAGAGAGAGGGGGGAATACTGAAGCATGCGTTGATGACAGTTCTACTGTCTCCATCCTAGAGAGAGGGGGGAATACTGAAGCATGCGTTGATGACAGTTCTACTGTCTCCATCCTAGAGAGAGGGGGGAATACTGAAGCATGCGTTGATGACAGTTCTACTGTCTCCATCTTAGAGAGAGTGGGGAATACTGAAGCATGCGTTGATGACAGTTCTACTGTCTCCATCCTAGAGAGAGTGGGGAATACTGAAGCATACGTTGATGACAGTTCTACTGTCTCCATCCTAGAGAGAGGGGGGAATACTGAAGCATGCGTTGATGACAGTTCTACTGTCTCCATCCTAGAGAGAGGGGGGAATACTGAAGCATACGTTGATGACAGTTTTACTGTCTCCATCCTAGAGAGAGTGGGGAATACTGAAGCATACGTTGATGACAGTTCTACTGTCTCCATCCTAGAGAGAGTGGGGAATACTGAAGCATGCGTTGATGACAGTTCTACTGTCTCCATCCTAGAGAGAGGGGGGAATACTGAAGCATGCGTTGATGACAGTTCTACTGTCTCCATCCTAGAGAGAGGGGGGAATACTGAAGCATGCGTTGATGACAGTTCTACTGTCTCCATCCTAGAGAGAGGGGGGAATACTGAAGCATACGTTGATGACAGTTCTACTGTCTCCATCCTAGAGAGAGGGGGGAATACTGAAGCATGCGTTGATGACAGTTCTACTGTCTCCATCCTAGAGAGAGGGGGGAATACTGAAGCATGCGTTGATGACAGTTCTACTGTCTCCATCCTAGAGAGAGGGGGGAATACTGAAGCATGCGTTGATGACAGTTCTACTGTCTCCATCCTAGAGAGAGGGGGGAATACTGAAGCATACGTTGATGACAGTTCTACTGTCTCCATCCTAGAGAGAGGGGGGAATACTGAAGCATGCGTTGATGACAGTTCTACTGTCTCCATCCTAGAGAGAGGGGGGAATACTGAAGCATGCGTTGATGACAGTTCTACTGTCTCCATCCTAGAGAGAGGGGGGAATACTGAAGCATGCGTTGATGACAGTTCTACTGTCTCCATCCTAGAGAGAGGGGGGAATACTGAAGCATGCGTTGATGACAGTTCTACTGTCTCCATCCTAGAGAGAGGGGGGAATACTGAAGCATGCGTTGATGACAGTTCTACTGTCTCCATCCTAGAGAGAGGGGGGAATACTGAAGCATACGTTGATGACAGTTCTACTGTCTCCATCCTAGAGAGAGGGGGGAATACTGAAGCATGCGTTGATGACAGTTCTACTGTCTCCATCCTAGAGAGAGGGGGGAATACTGAAGCATGCGTTGATGACAGTTCTACTGTCTCCATCCTAGAGAGAGGGGGGAATACTGAAGCATGCGTTGATGACAGTTCTACTGTCTCCATCCTAGAGAGAGTGGGGAATACTGAAGCATGCGTTGATGACAGTTCTACTGTCTCCATCCTAGAGAGAGGGGGGAATACTGAAGCATGCGTTGATGACAGTTCTACTGTCTCCATCCTAGAGAGAGGGGGGAATACTGAAGCATGCGTTGATGACAGTTCTACTGTCTCCATCCTAGAGAGAGGGGGGAATACTGAAGCATACGTTGATGACAGTTCTACTGTCTCCATCCTAGAGAGAGGGGGGAATACTGAAGCATGCGTTGATGACAGTTCTACTGTCTCCATCCTAGAGAGAGGGGGGAATACTGAAGCATACGTTGATGACAGTTCTACTGTCTCCATCCTAGAGAGAGGGGGGAATACTGAAGCATACGTTGATGACAGTTCTACTGTCTCCATCCTAGAGAGAGGGGGGAATACTGAAGCATACGTTGATGACAGTTCTACTGTCTCCATCCTAGAGAGAGGGGGGAATACTGAAGCATGCGTTGATGACAGTTCTACTGTCTCCATCCTAGAGAGAGGGGGGAATACTGAAGCATGCGTTGATGACAGTTCTACTGTCTCCATCCTAGAGAGAGGGGGGAATACTGAAGCATGCGTTGATGACAGTTCTACTGTCTCCATCCTAGAGAGAGGGGGGAATACTGAAGCATGCGTTGATGACAGTTCTACTGTCTCCATCCTAGAGAGAGGGGGGAATACTGAAGCATGCGTTGATGACAGTTCTACTGTCTCCATCCTAGAGAGAGGGGGGAATACTGAAGCATACGTTGATGACAGTTCTACTGTCTCCATCCTAGAGAGAGGGGGGAATACTGAAGCATACGTTGATGACAGTTCTACTGTCTCCATCCTAGAGAGAGGGGGGAATACTGAAGCATACGTTGATGACAGTTCTACTGTCTCCATCCTAGAGAGAGGGGGGAATACTGAAGCATGCGTTGATGACAGTTCTACTGTCTCCATCCTAGAGAGAGGGGGGAATACTGAAGCATGCGTTGATGACAGTTCTACTGTCTCCATCCTAGAGAGAGGGGGGAATACTGAAGCATGCGTTGATGACAGTTCTACTGTCTCCATCCTAGAGAGAGGGGGGAATACTGAAGCATACGTTGATGACAGTTCTACTGTCTCAATCCTAGAGAGAGGGGGGAATACTGAAGCATACGTTGATGACAGTTCTACTGTCTCCATCCTAGAGAGAGTGGGGAATACTGAAGCATGCGTTGATGACAGTTCTACTGTCTCCATCCTAGAGAGAGGGGGGAATACTGAAGCATGCGTTGATGACAGTTCTACTGTCTCCATCCTAGAGAGAGGGGGGAATACTGAAGCATGCGTTGATGACAGTTCTACTGTCTCCATCCTAGAGAGAGGGGGGAATACTGAAGCATACGTTGATGACAGTTCTACTGTCTCCATCCTAGAGAGAGGGGGGAATACTGAAGCATGCGTTGATGACAGTTCTACTGTCTCCATCCTAGAGAGAGGGGGGAATACTGAAGCATGCGTTGATGACAGTTCTACTGTCTCCATCCTAGAGAGAGGGGGGAATACTGAAGCATGCGTTGATGACAGTTCTACTGTCTCCATCTTAGAGAGAGGGGGGAATACTGAAGCATGCGTTGATGACAGTTCTACTGTCTCCATCCTAGAGAGAGTGGGGAATACTGAAGCATACGTTGATGACAGTTCTACTGTCTCCATCCTAGAGAGAGGGGGGAATACTGAAGCATGCGTTGATGACAGTTCTACTGTCTCCATCCTAGAGAGAGGGGGGAATACTGAAGCATACGTTGATGACAGTTCTACTGTCTCCATCCTAGAGAGAGTGGGGAATACTGAAGCATACGTTGATGACAGTTCTACTGTCTCCATCCTAGAGAGAGTGGGGAATACTGAAGCATACGTTGATGACAGTTCTACTGTCTCCATCCTAGAGAGAGGGGGGAATACTGAAGCATGCGTTGATGACAGTTCTACTGTCTCCATCCTAGAGAGAGGGGGGAATACTGAAGCATGCGTTGATGACAGTTCTACTGTCTCCATCCTAGAGAGAGGGGGGAATACTGAAGCATACGTTGATGACAGTTCTACTGTCTCCATCCTAGAGAGAGGGGGGAATACTGAAGCATGCGTTGATGACA
This sequence comes from Salvelinus namaycush, assembly GCF_016432855.1. Taxonomy (NCBI): domain Eukaryota; kingdom Metazoa; phylum Chordata; class Actinopteri; order Salmoniformes; family Salmonidae; genus Salvelinus; species Salvelinus namaycush. The sequence goes on from NC_052327.1 coordinate 24,396,673, forward strand.
GTTCTACTGTCTCCATCCTAGAGAGAGGGGGGAATACTGTAGCATGCGTTGATGACAGTTCTACTGTCTCCATCCTAGAGAGAGGGGGGAATACTGAAGCATGCGTTGATGACAGTTCTACTGTCTCCATCCTAGAGAGAGGGGGGAATACTGAAGCATACGTTGATGACAGTTCTACTGTCTCCATCCTAGAGAGAGGGGGGAATACTGAAGCATGCGTTGATGACAGTTCTACTGTCTCCATCCTAGAGAGAGGGGGGAATACTGAAGCATGCGTTGATGACAGTTCTACTGTCTCCATCCTAGAGAGAGGGGGGAATACTGAAGCATGCGTTGATGACAGTTCTACTGTCTCCATCCTAGAGAGAGGGGGGAATACTGAAGCATACGTTGATGACAGTTCTACTGTCTCCATCCTAGAGAGAGGGGGGAATACTGAAGCATGCGTTGATGACAGTTCTACTGTCTCCATCCTAGAGAGAGGGGGGAATACTGAAGCATGCGTTGATGACAGTTCTACTGTCTCCATCCTAGAGAGAGGGGGGAATACTGAAGCATGCGTTGATGACAGTTCTACTGTCTCCATCTTAGAGAGAGGGGGGAATACTGAAGCATGCGTTGATGACAGTTCTACTGTCTCCATCCTAGAGAGAGTGGGGAATACTGAAGCATACGTTGATGACAGTTCTACTGTCTCCATCCTAGAGAGAGGGGGGAATACTGAAGCATGCGTTGATGACAGTTCTACTGTCTCCATCCTAGAGAGAGGGGGGAATACTGAAGCATACGTTGATGACAGTTCTACTGTCTCCATCCTAGAGAGAGTGGGGAATACTGAAGCATACGTTGATGACAGTTCTACTGTCTCCATCCTAGAGAGAGTGGGGAATACTGAAGCATACGTTGATGACAGTTCTACTGTCTCCATCCTAGAGAGAGGGGGGAATACTGAAGCATGCGTTGATGACAGTTCTACTGTCTCCATCCTAGAGAGAGGGGGGAATACTGAAGCATGCGTTGATGACAGTTCTACTGTCTCCATCCTAGAGAGAGGGGGGAATACTGAAGCATACGTTGATGACAGTTCTACTGTCTCCATCCTAGAGAGAGGGGGGAATACTGAAGCATGCGTTGATGACAGTTCTACTGTCTCCATCCTAGAGAGAGGGGGGAATACTGTAGCATGCGTTGATGACAGTTCTACTGTCTCCATCCTAGAGAGAGGGGGGAATACTGAAGCATGCGTTGATGACAGTTCTACTGTCTCCATCCTAGAGAGAGGGGGGAATACTGAAGCATACGTTGATGACAGTTCTACTGTCTCCATCCTAGAGAGAGGGGGGAATACTGAAGCATGCGTTGATGACAGTTCTACTGTCTCCATCCTAGAGAGAGGGGGGAATACTGAAGCATGCGTTGATGACAGTTCTACTGTCTCCATCCTAGAGAGAGGGGGGAATACTGAAGCATGCGTTGATGACAGTTCTACTGTCTCCATCCTAGAGAGAGGGGGGAATACTGAAGCATGCGTTGATGACAGTTCTACTGTCTCCATCCTAGAGAGAGGGGGGAATACTGAAGCATGCGTTGATGACAGTTCTACTGTCTCCATCCTAGAGAGAGGGGGGAATACTGAAGCATACGTTGATGACAGTTCTACTGTCTCCATCCTAGAGAGAGGGGGGAATACTGAAGCATACGTTGATGACAGTTCTACTGTCTCCATCCTAGAGAGAGGGGGGAATACTGAAGCATGCGTTGATGACAGTTCTACTGTCTCCATCCTAGAGAGAGGGGGGAATACTGAAGCATGCGTTGATGACAGTTCTACTGTCTCCATCCTAGAGAGAGGGGGGAATACTGAAGCATGCGTTGATGACAGTTCTACTGTCTCCATCCTAGAGAGAGGGGGGAATACTGAAGCATGCGTTGATGACAGTTCTACTGTCTCCATCCTAGAGAGAGTGGGGAATACTGAAGCATACGTTGATGACAGTTCTACTGTCTCAATCCTAGAGAGAGGGGGGAATACTGAAGCATGCGTTGATGACAGTTCTACTGTCTCCATCCTAGAGAGAGTGGGGAATACTGAAGCATGCGTTGATGACAGTTCTACTGTCTCCATCCTAGAGAGAGGGGGGAATACTGAAGCATGCGTTGATGACAGTTCTACTGTCTCCATCCTAGAGAGAGGGGGGAATACTGAAGCATGCGTTGATGACAGTTCTACTGTCTCCATCCTAGAGAGAGGGGGGAATACTGAAGCATACGTTGATGACAGTTCTACTGTCTCCATCCTAGAGAGAGGGGGGAATACTGAAGCATGCGTTGATGACAGTTCTACTGTCTCCATCCTAGAGAGAGGGGGGAATACTGAAGCATGCGTTGATGACAGTTCTACTGTCTCCATCCTAGAGAGAGGGGGGAATACTGCAGCATGCGTTGATGACAGTTCTACTGTCTCCATCCTAGAGAGAGGGGGGAATACTGAAGCATGCGTTGATGACAGTTCTACTGTCTCCATCTTAGAGAGAGTGGGGAATACTGAAGCATGCGTTGATGACAGTTCTACTGTCTCCATCCTAGAGAGAGTGGGGAATACTGAAGCATACGTTGATGACAGTTCTACTGTCTCCATCCTAGAGAGAGGGGGGAATACTGAAGCATGCGTTGATGACAGTTCTACTGTCTCCATCCTAGAGAGAGGGGGGAATACTGAAGCATACGTTGATGACAGTTCTACTGTCTCCATCCTAGAGAGAGTGGGGAATACTGAAGCATACGTTGATGACAGTTCTACTGTCTCCATCCTAGAGAGAGTGGGGAATACTGAAGCATACGTTGATGACAGTTCTACTGTCTCCATCCTAGAGAGAGGGGGGAATACTGAAGCATGCGTTGATGACAGTTCTACTGTCTCCATCCTAGAGAGAGGGGGGAATACTGAAGCATGCGTTGATGACAGTTCTACTGTCTCCATCCTAGAGAGAGGGGGGAATACTGAAGCATACGTTGATGACAGTTCTACTGTCTCCATCCTAGAGAGAGGGGGGAATACTGAAGCATGCGTTGATGACAGTTCTACTGTCTCCATCCTAGAGAGAGGGGGGAATACTGAAGCATGCGTTGATGACAGTTCTACTGTCTCCATCCTAGAGAGAGGGGGGAATACTGAAGCATGCGTTGATGACAGTTCTACTGTCTCCATCCTAGAGAGAGGGGGGAATACTGAAGCATACGTTGATGACAGTTCTACTGTCTCCATCCTAGAGAGAGGGGGGAATACTGAAGCATACGTTGATGACAGTTCTACTGTCTCCATCCTAGAGAGAGGGGGGAATACTGAAGCATGCGTTGATGACAGTTCTACTGTCTCCATCCTAGAGAGAGGGGGGAATACTGAAGCATGCGTTGATGACAGTTCTACTGTCTCCATCCTAGAGAGAGGGGGGAATACTGAAGCATGCGTTGATGACAGTTCTACTGTCTCCATCCTAGAGAGAGGGGGGAATACTGAAGCATGCGTTGATGACAGTTCTACTGTCTCCATCCTAGAGAGAGGGGGGAATACTGAAGCATGCGTTGATGACAGTTCTACTGTCTCCATCCTAGAGAGAGGGGGGAATACTGAAGCATGCGTTGATGACAGTTCTACTGTCTCCATCCTAGAGAGAGGGGGGAATACTGAAGCATGCGTTGATGACAGTTCTACTGTCTCCATCCTAGAGAGAGGGGGGAATACTGAAGCATGCGTTGATGACAGTTCTACTGTCTCCATCCTAGAGAGAGGGGGGAATACTGAAGCATGCGTTGATGACAGTTGTCTCCATTACAGTCTAAGGCTTTTGGCATATATGGTAAAGCTGTCATTTCTGGGCTGCAACATTGTAATTCTGTGCCCTCCACAGTACTTGATATACATTGATTGGCAATTTACACTATATTCGGATACTTCAAATACTGCCTTAGACACCTTTGCTATTTGTGCCCATACTCAATAAATGGTGAACCACTATTTGTGATGGAGAGGAGGTTGGTGGGAGGAGCTATAGGAGGATGGGCTCGTTGTAATGGCTGGAATGGAAGAGTATCAAACATAATGAAAACCACGTTTGACTCTGTTCCATTTATTCCATTCCAGGCAGTACAATGAGCCCGTCCTCCAATAGCTCCTCCCACCAGCATTCACTGTTGTGATGGTGTTCTTTGTTGGAATGGAATGCATGAAACATACATTATGGAAAACATGTGTCACACTCAGTCATAGTTAGTAGTATAATTAATGGATTGACAAGATTTTCGTACCGTCAACTTTTAGGTTAGTAGTAAAGTTAATCGTAAACAACCTGAAGCACATTGTACAACTGTTTTAGGGAAGACTGTATTGCAAGGTATGCTATTAGTGTAGGCTATGTATTGGCTTGTATTATGATCATAATTTTTTTTTTTAAATGCAACAAACTAAATTTACTCTTAAAAGTGGAACAGTAGAATGCAATTGCGTAGTGCATGGTCAGTTCCTCTTGTCATATTAGTCATTGCATACCTTAGAGGGCTATTTATAACTTGGCCAAAATGTCCAGATCAACTAGCCCATCTCAGCTCATGTTTTTTAATTTAGGTTTTTATGCCCATAGATTTTGTTATTTTTTTTGTCACTCAAATATCACATAAGACATGGCACCCCATTACAAAACGAGTAGAATTGCAAGAAATAAGCTTTAAACCTGCAAAATTCTCTCCACAAACAAGAGAGGTGCGAACAGTTTGTGTCAACAGTGCTTGTGCCCATAGAAATAGGCGTGGCTTGTGCAAGTGCATAGGGGGAGCGCGGGATGAACCCCAATGCTGAAAGGGGCGCCCCGAGTTAAAAAGTTTGGAAGCCTCTATCTAGAACCTAGAGTTATTCGGCTGTCCCCATAGGAGAACCCTTTTTGGTTCCAGGTAGAACCCTTTTCAAAGAGGGTTCTGCATGGAATCCAAAAGGGTTCTAGCTGGAACCAAAAAGGGCTCTCCTATGGGGACAACTGAAGAACCCTTTTGGAACCCTTTTTTCTAAGTGTGTAGCTGGCTAGGCTAGTCAAACTGTAACATTGGCTAGCTTCCCCTAAAAAACAGTCTGCCCTACAGCCAACTCTGTCGAATCAAAAGAATTTGTAAAAAACAATCAGATTTCGAAAGAAATATGGCTGAGACGCAAAGAATTCAAGGAGAGGGGGTACAAAAATGGTCAGATTAATACTGCCATTGAGAAAATTCAAAACAAAACAAGACATTACCTTTTTCAAGGTCAGTCTCGTAAAAAGAAGCATTCTTGCATTCTAACTACCCGCTATTCAAAGTGCTCTGAACAAATTAAGGGAATCGTTTACAAACATTGGCACATTCTAAGATCCGATGATAGTATCGGTAATGTGTTTTCTCGTGGGGCAGAAACCTCAGATCAATTGGTAAACTCTGATTTACCACCCCAAGATATCCTTGCACAACATGTATTTGCACCCCTACTGGATGGAAACTACAAGTGCTCAATGCAATGGCACTTATAAATGGAGATCCTTAAAAAAAAAAAAAACAGGGAAACAGATCCCAACCAAAGGTGTTATTACATGATCCACTAAGGCAGTTATATATTTTATAACTTGTCCTTGTGGTAAAAATTGTGGGTAAAACAAAGCGTGAATTAAAAGTACATATCTCGGAGCATCGTTGCACCATTAGGTATGCTATTTTAATATGAGATTTAACAAATGATATCAGGTCACACCCGGCCATGATTAGACACCTGTGTGTGTCTTTTGACACTATATAAATGAGTCATCCTGCAGTGTTTGTCATTATACCCTGATGAAGACGCTTGTCTGTCGAAACGTTGGACATAAACATGTTTGCATCTGACCTGCTAGAGTGTGCGGCTCTCCTTTATTTTTTAAAGTGTTCCACTCTGCTAGCCAGCACCTCGCCTAAATAGGTGTGCGTTTCTTTCGCCTCTAGATTACATCGTAGATAGAAGCAGGCCATTGGCTGCCTTCATCACGAGGGGTATGTACAGTACTGGAGTACTGATTGATTACATGTTTAGCAGTTCGGCAATTTTGCCAGAGCAGACAGTGGTGAAATATACTTTTTTATGAGAAAATGTGCCAGAATTGAAGGTGCCAACAAATGTTATAGTCATCATAAGAATATTTTACTGTCCTATACTAAAAAATCAACTCCTCCCTCGACAGGGATCGATCAACTTCACTCTTTTCTGCTTCGGCCCACCAACTATAGCTCAATGTCTGTGATGACGCTTTGGAGCATCTGTAGTGATTTTGTAAGATGGGAGGAATGGCTGGCCCATACAACCAAGCTCTGTCTCTTTGGCCTATTATATTTATAACTCTCATAATCTTTCTACTTTCATAGTCTGATTTTAAAAGGTTGTGGTCAGAAAGCTCATTAATGACTCTGACACTGAGTAAACAGTGACCTGATATACACTTAGTAGGAGTATTGAGACAAAATGTCAGCGTGATAATATAATCATAGCCATAAGGTTTATAGAATATACAAAAGGGGTCGGCTTTAATGGATAACAGTCAAATGAAAATGTTTGATTTAAATAAATCAATGAAATTCCAACTCGGAACGGGGTTGTTTTTTATGAGCAGTCGGTGGGAAGTCGACTGTGTCAGTTGGCTCTGCCCGGTGCATTTGATCTCTGTACAGAGGGTGATATCACATGGCTGCCAAATTGGTGAGCGGCCTTTATGAGCGCCGGCTTGGGCCAACCCCTGTGCAAGGGAAAGGCATTGTTCAAAGGCCATTGTTTAGTCCCTGCAGTGTATCAACCTTGCATTCCATCTGTCTGTCTGTCTGTCTGTCTGTCTGTCTGTCTGTCTGTCTGTCTGTCTGTCTGTCTGTCTGTCTGTCTGTCTGTCTGTCTGTCTGTCTGTCTGTCTGTCTGTCTGTCTGTCTGTCTGTCTGTCTGTCTGTCTGTGTGTCTGTGTGTCTGTGTGTGTGTGTGTGTGTTACCTCCCTCTTCCCATCTGCTCTTTTGTCCTTCTATTGATCTGTTTTATGGAGTTGTGCCACAACGCTACCACATAAACACTGTCACTTTGAGCTTCATTATCCGGACGCACAGACCCCAATACAGTATACAGACTTCCACATGCTAACCTAGCCCAGTTATAAGAACAGTAATGACCCTAAAGAGGATTATACATAGTATCCTAAATATTTCAAAAAGGAACAGGATTTCACAGATATTCACTCATACCACATTGTCTTCCAATGGGTACTGTGGCATCGCTTCTATGCAACGCTAGCTGCGTAAGACCATGCATGGCATGTTCATATGCTCAGACATACACTCAGTGATGGTATGCATAGGAAAACTAACAGAAAAGTAAGTGCTCTGGATAAACTTTGTTGGTCCATCAAGGACATTCTCCTATTCTAACATCAGAGAAATGACAAAGATGCCATCCCATCCCAGTTAACACCAGCATCACAGTATGAGAAATTAAATGATCTCTTCCTAATAATAATATCATGAAAAGACAAATGGGCGTCCATGAACAGAACCTATTCTGTGAGCTACCAGTATAGTGGAGGTTAGGGCTAGCTGTGAGAGAGCCAGGTAGCCTGTCTTTACTCATGGTCCCCAGCCCAGAGCCACTGCTCATTAGTGTTGGCGAGTAATGAACTATATATACTGTAGTTAACTAGTAATTTACTACATTTTGCAGTAGCTTGCAGGTAGTTGAACTAAATTAAATTCTTGGTAGTGTTTTAGTAGTTACTTTTATTTCAATGTAGAGGTGTAGCTACAGTAACTAATGGAACTACAGAAAATAAAATATGGGTGAAGTAGGCAATAATTTCCTTTCTTTTTTGGCATTAGACCTGCCTAAATCTTACTTGAAACCTATTTTTTTTATTTAGTATGCTAAATTACACATTCTGTTACCATCTGACTCCAGAGTGATCTGTTCTTGCAATTTGCAGGCACATTTAAGATTTAGATATGATAATTTATCACAAAGTAGTTTGGATGATACTTTTTCAAAGCAACTTTAGTTAAGTAAACTATATCTGTCTTAAGCTACACTAGAGCTACCCTTAACTTCTTCCACTGTGAATTATTGGTAGCTTGCTAAACTATATTTTCAGAGCCTCCCAAGTGGCGCATTGCTTGAGGCGTCACTACAGACCCAGGTTAGATCACAGGCTGTGTCACAACCGGCCGTGACCGGGAGTCCCATAGGATGGCGCAAAATTGTCCCAGCATCGTCTGGGTTAGGGCAGGGTTTGGCCGGGGGGGCTTTACATGGCTCATCACGGTCTAGCGACTCCTTGTGGAGGGCCGTGAGCTTGCAGGCTGACTTCAGTCGTCGGTTGAATGGTGTTTCCTCCGACACATTGGTGCGACTAGTTTCCGGGTTAAGTGGGCAGGTGTTAAGGAGCGCAGTTTGGCGGGTCATGTTTTGGAGGATGCATAACTCGACCTTCGCCTCTCCTGAGCCCGTTAGGGAGAGGCAGCGATGAGACAAGATCGTAGTTGGATATGATGACTTTGGGCAGAAAACAGTACCAGTCAAAAGTTTGGACACACTTACTCATTCCAGGGTTTTTCTTTATTTATACTATTTTCTACATTGTAGAATAATAGTGAAAACATCAAAACTATGAAATAACACATATGGAAACATGTAGTAACCAAAAATGTGTTATACAAATCAAAATATATTTTAGGGTCTTTTAAAGGAGCCAACCTTTGCCTTGACGACAGCTTTGCACATTCTTGGCATTCTCTCAACCAGCTTCACCTGGAATGCTTTTCCAACCGTCTTGAAGGAGATCCCACATATGCTAAGCACATGTTGGCTGCTTTTCCTTCACTCTGCGGTCCAACTCATCCCAAACCATCTCAATTGGTTTGAGGTCGGGTGATTGTAGAGGCCAGGTCATCTGATGCAGCACTCCATCACTCTCCTTTTTGTTTAAATAGGCCTTACACAGCCTGGAGATGTGTTGGGTCATTGTCCTGTTGAAAAACAAATTATAGTCCCACTAAGCGAAAAACAGATGGGATGGCGTATCGCTGCAGAATACTGTGGTAGCCATGCTGGTTAAGTGTGCCTTGAATTCTAAATAAATCACAACAGTGTCACCAGCAAAGCACCCCCACACCATCGCACCTCCTCCTCCATGCTTCATGGTGGTAACCACACGTGCGGAGATCATCCATTCACCATTCTGTGTCTCACAAAGACACGGCGGTTGGAACCAAAAATCTCAAATTGGAATCATCAGACCAAAGGACAGATTTCACCTGTCTAATGTCCATTGCTTGTGTTTCTTGGCCCAAGCAAGTATCTTCTTATTATTGGTGTCCTTTAGTAGTGGTTTCTTTGCAGCAATTTCACCATGAAGGCTTGATTCACACAGTCTCCTCTGAACAGTTGGGATGTGTCTGTTACTTGAACTTGAAATTTCAGATATGCACACATCACATAACTTGAATTTTATCTCAAATCCTACACTAACATCAATGGATAATTGATTCCAAAGTTTGAGTTATTTGCATCTGAAGTAAGGGTTTTTCCCCAAAAGTAACTATGTATACCCATCCTAACTCAAGTTGTCAGCTGAGGATTCCATCTCTGCTTTTTAAGGAAGTTTGTGTATTCAATCTGTCAAAATGTGAAAATGCTAATGACATTCCAGACGAACGCTATACTAATGAAAGGTGTACTGAAATGACGAGAGGAAGGGATTAGGCCTACATGGTGTTTACCTGGATGCTGCTGTTTGAGGTGTATGACGGGTTAGACCGACAGCCTAATTCTGTTTACTCTCCCAAGCTCTAACCCCCTCCCCCACACCACATCATCCCATCCAGATATCTATTAACCTGACGGCCCAGAAGCAGGCCAGAGGCAGGCAGGAATGACCATCCAACCCCAGGGCTAATTAAAAACCTAATTATGCCCTGCTGTCAGATGATGTGGCAGGGCTGGCTGTGGATAGATGGTTGAGGGGTACAGTCATGTCAGAACACCTGTGGTTACAGGCTAGTCCTCTCTGACAGGAATGTTCAGTCTGTCCAGGTAAATACTGTCATAAATAACAGGCACTGAAGGTAAAGAACTAGTCATTGAGGCTCCAACAAGGCTTTAAATGATTTCCAGGATTTGAGTCTTTGTTCATACGCAAATTAACCCCCTCAGTCATTGACCTATTTGCATTGACCTGCAAATGATTCAAATGGACAATAACATGGCTATTACTAAATACAGATGGCACTGTAGAAGGGGACACGGATGCATTGAATAAATGAATGAGAGTAACAGGAGGAATATGAAAATATTTTTTAAATATCACACTGGTAGATGTTTTTGGCAAGCTAAGTAGGATGGTTTTTGGAGAGATAAGTAGGACGGTTTTTTGTAGAGATAAGTAGTCAGATAAATGTTGCTGCCCAGTAAAGTCTACTTTGGTTTTGCTTAAAAAATGGATGTTTAGATGGATTGCCCCATCGTCTAAGTAAACAGATTCTTTATCTGAGGGTTCAGATATTTTTGGATCAAATACATGTGAAAACTTCTTTAATTTTTGTTAACTGCCAATGTTACACATTTACAATGTTTACGGTTATCAGATACTATGGTGTTTCCTATACTAATAGGTAGTCTAGTGGTTAAGAGCGTTGGGCCAGTAACCAAAAGGTTGGTGGTTTCAATCCCCTAGGTGACAAATCTGTTAATGTACCCTTGAGCAAGGCACTTAACCCTAATTGCTCTGGATAAGAGTGTCTGCTAAATTATCTATTTTTTATATAACTTGAGGGAATCACTGGGCTGTGTTATTATTTTCCTGTAGAGTTTTGTGGGTCCTCAGGACCCTCAGAAGTTTACAGAATCTCACAGATCAAATCTTCTGCATTAGCAGCCCAAGCCACATTCATCACACTATTACAGCTACCATTATTATCTAATTATTGCTGTATCTATTTATCTGTTACTGTGCTTAGGATAGAAAACATCAAATCCAGCAGAAGCGCTTCATTAACCTCCATTAGGGCCGACAGAAACAACAGCTCTAGGTTAATGGCCTCCATGCAGCACCAAATGAGCTCTGATTTGACACATGTGTTACAAGCCCTGCAGTGTGGTGAGTGTCAGTGGGCCTGGGGAGAGTAGCTGTGGGCTAGTCACTCAATGCTGGCCTTCCACACTGGGTAGAGCTGGCTTGAGCAGAAAGATATTACCAAAAAAGAAGATTCACCCATTATGGGCAGAAAAACAAGCAGGTAAAGTTACAAACACTTATTTCGGGTGTTCTGTCGAAACGGCCCCTCCTAGGAAATGCTTTTGAGTGGTTAAGACCACCCCCCCCCCCCACCCCCCCAAAAAAATGTACAATGTGATTTATTTGGTAATACCTGTACGCAATAAAATGTGCCTATTGTGAGGGGAGACGGTATTGAGCTGTGGTTTAGAAAAGGTTCAGCTGCTGGAGTGTCCTTGGATGTGGCACTTTAACCACTTTCACTGTCAATGTCTTGCAGGATCCAGCTCTTGTATGGCAGAGTGAACGAGACTTTATATGCACTACGCATTGTATTGGATTATAGCCAGCCATAAAAAGGAGAAATGTTTATTTTTTTAAACATCCAGTGTTTGGCTTACCATCAAATCAGCTCTGAAGAACAGTAAACCTTTAGATCGCTCTCTCTCATGCAGAGCAAGCTACCGAATCCGTTTAAATTCAAACATGAAATATCTGTCAAGGGGAAAGAGAGGATCTGAGCCCATAGTAATCCAGGATGGCACTAAACTCATATGGCAGTAAGAGAGCACCCCTAGATTTGAAGTGCATGGCTGGGTACGACAGCTATAGGGATAAGACATGTAGACGATGGGCTCCCTAAACAAGACATGGCTTGTTTTACTGAGGTAATTATAGTGAGAGGCTGGTGGTAGTGGTGTTCATTAGCTCTCTCTTTGGTATTGTGTTGGCATGGGCTGGAGTAAGCAGCCAGTACCTGTCCAAAGTCACCGAAAGGAGTGACAGAAAGAGGTTGCTTATAAAGCCAGGCTGCATGCTTTCACACAATTTATTTCACATCATTTTCATAAACATCCTTGTCTGTTCCAATCAAATAACAACTAAAACTATCTTGAATAGAACTATCAGCATGATTGAAATATATTTTTGAATATAACCCCACAAATTGAATATTTCTACAAGGTTACATAACATCCATTGAAAATACTTGATAGATATGCTTGTGATGACATAAGTGATGAATAGAAATGAGCATATTGGAAAAAAAGTAAATCGAAGACTATATAGGTTTCAATTAATGGTCTTTATTTAAAAGCATGAAAGCTTGACCTTACCAGAGTAAACTTTATTTTAGCTTGTTAAAAATCTATTTCTGCTGTCTGAAAAGACATGGTTCTCTGTCTAAAAAACAGGACTGTTTGAAGCTGAGAGACAGGACCACCTAATCACACGTTATCTAGGCCAGGCAGCAAAAGTGCACACAGAAGACAAAGTACACGCACGCTCACCTGCTGACAACACAATTACCATTACTATCAGTTCCACTACCCTGGTGAGGAGGATGATGATGACAATCACGCTCACTAACAAAGCATGAAGTAATCAGAGACAACGGCTGTGCTACAAGTCACAAGGACACTACAAACAATAAATACATAGATAATTAAATAAACAGGCTGGAAAAACAATCAGCTGCACAAAAGCTCTAATTGATTCACACAACACAGGGACTGGAAAGAGAACGATACTGTAGGTTACTTACATAATTCAAATGATGTTTGAATATTTTGTAGTTTAAGTGTACAGCATTGCACGCTGGACACATCTAGCTCCACAAAGCATACTGGACACACTGGCTATGCCAACCTTGTTAACGTTACCTCTACAGTATCTCTGTTGAAACATTACTGGTATAGCATTATTCAGATACATTACAAGGCTCAACCTCAGGACCATCAGGGAGATAAAAGGAGCAGTTGATTGTAATTTTTTTTAAATTAATAATAAAGAAAAAACAGAAATTTAACCAAAAGAGGTGGAATCCACACATATTGTACCTACAGTCACTCCTCTGTAAATGAGAACTATTTCTCCTGAGGTGCATTGACATTAAGCAGCAAATAATGGCCAATTCAAACACGGTCCGTCTCTGCAGACATATTAGTGAATGAGCGGTATACACACCATAAAAAATGATTGATGGCAGACGGTGGGCATTCTCAGTCTTCAGTCCCGAACACAGTCCCATATTCTTTACTCTAGTCATCCCACAAAAACTAGTGGCTGACAAGCCTCAGTGTGCTGGTTCGAGTATGTGAGACTGCCAGGGTAGTTTGTAACTGGCAACAACATGAGGGTGAAAGTGTGGGTTTATTTAAATGAGTGCACTTGCCTGTGCATCACCGGAAAGTGTACCTGAGGGAATTGGCTGTAGACTGTCTATGTACGTATACAAACCAGTCAGAATAATGGAGCCACACATCAAGGATTAGACTTCAGTGAATTTCTGAAGCACGGTCCACAGTACATCTAATCTAAATTAAGTCATCTGCATTTATCTTAGCGCCACAGTCCTCTACCACACAGACAGGCCGCATGTAAACTACCTATCCTGCTCTCTTTCTCTCCCTACAGCCAGAGACCAGCTCTGCAGGTACTGATGCTGACATCATGGGAAATAAACCAAGGCATTTGTTAGTCTTCTGCTGCTCTAAAGAGAGCTTGCCTTGCAATGTTGAGCACTCAAGCAATACCTAACTCATAAATCATTCACCCTTAAGTACACATGTTCAAGTATGTTCAAATACACTGGATCTCCTACCATTAGTGTTTAATACAACAAGAAAATGCATGTTGAGTTGCAGTCACCAGTGATGTCAATCCTGGGATGGGCCAAATTTCCATCCTGCTCATGTTTAATGCATGTTGGTCTGACTCCATCAAGCAAAGAGGGCAGTGGAGCGACAGCATAACCAGTGAAGAGTGCATATCTCCTGGGTACTGGAGGACACACATGTAAACACCGTATTTCTCATACAGTATGTGGGCACACTTTGCTCCAAACAAAGCGTGCCGTATAGGATCAACTGTCATACACAATTACAAGAGCTTTCAGCATTGTAGACTTATACATCATACATGTATTCATTATTTCCTCTATGAATTTATTCATTCATTCGCTACAGGTAAAATGCTTGAACAATAAATGTATCAGTTATTCTCTTCAGACATTTATTATTGTATGAGTGTGTGCCTGTGTGAGTGGCTGGGTGCCTGTGTGAGTGGCTGGGTGCCTGTGTGAGTGGCTGGGTGCCTGTGTGAGTGGCTGGGCGCCTGTGTGAGTGGCTGGGCGCCTGTGTGAGTGGCTGGGCGCCTGTGTGAGTGGCTGGGCGCCTGTGTGAGTGGCTGGGCACCTGTGTGAGTGGCTGGGCACCTGAGTGTGTGCCTGTGTGAGTGGCTGGGTGCCTGTGTGAGTGGCTGGGTGCCTGTGTGAGTGGCTGGGCGCCTGTGTGAGTGGCTGGGCACCTGAGTGTGTGCCTGTGTCAGTGGCTGGGCACATGTGTGAATGCCTGTGTGAGTGGCTGGGTGCCTGTGTGAGTGGCTGGGTGCCTGAGTGACTGCCTGTGTGAGTGGCTGGGTGTCTGTGTGAGTGGCTATGTGCCTGAGTGTGTGCCTGTGTGAGTGGCTAGGTGCCTGTGTGAGTGGCTGGGCACATGTGTGAATGCCTGTGTGAGTGGCTGGGTGCCTGTGTGAGTGGCTGGGTGCCTGAGCGAGTGCCTGTGTGAGTGGCTGGGTGCCTGAGTGTGTGCCTGTGTGAGTGGCTGGGTGCCTGAGCGAGTGCCTGTGTGCCTATGTGTGTGCCTGTGTGAGAGGCTGGATGCCTGTGTGAGTGGCTGGGTGTCTGTGTGAGTGGCTGGGTGTCTGTGTGAGTGGCTGTGTGGTACATGTTTGTCTCACTATTGCCTGCACCATCCACCTTGAGAAAAATACAAAGGCAAAAGCATTAGACAACGCACAGAGACAGAAAGAGGACATTAGATGATGGAGAATTAAGCACATTTTCTTGTAAATGCTTTTCCCCATTATCACACTTACCAGGAATGAACTGTGTAATTCACTCTTTCACATACAGATGGGCAGGCTGCACGCTGCCTCTCCACTCCACTCAGCTCTATTAGGAGATACAAGCCTGTTTTAAGATAGTGGAATTCACCATCTGAATCATGGTTGGTACTGATACATTGTGCTATGAAGTTGCCTAATAGAAAACAATGAGTAAAACATACACACAGCCTAAGAAAAGGACTGGAATTTATCAGAATGAAAAACTGTGCTAGAGCGCCAGAGATACAGATGTCGAGGAAAATAATCCTGCAGCAACAGGAAATGTGAATTATTATGTGGATTATAATTAATGGACATTTTTGTAGGGGTTGATACATTTTTCATAAGGGAAAATTAAGTCTGAAATTTCAAAGTGGAAATTATAAACTTCCGAAGCATTTTAAACCTCAAATAAACTACACGTTTTACATTTTGTGCATTGCAGGAAAGTTCTCCTGCAACAGGGTGATCAGGGTGATCAAATTAAGATCCTCATCTGTACAGTTACTTCCACTTCATATTCAAACAGAGATAGTATACAGCGATTTATTATTGTCAGATTATAATAAACAGAAGTTGAATCCTCAAAGAGGAATTAACGAACACTGTGAAAACTAAGGGCCAACACTTTTGAGTAAATTATGCATTGGAGTATGTCGAGGGCCACATAAATCTACTTATCAAATCTAAATTTAGTCAGTGATAATCATAAGTAACCATAGAAGTTTCCACACCAAAGCCTACCACTGTGGACAAGTCATAGTTTGCTATCAAAAGAGCTGCTCCATAACTGCATTTTTTTGCATTCCTCTAAACTATGAGCAATGTCTTGCAAAATATTGAATTCATATACCAAATGAAATACATAGTGGGCAATATTCATTAGGATGGATATTGATAAATACTTTATTTCCTGGAAACGTAGTGTAGCCTAGGCCTACACGCAACCCCTACATGTCAATTTTACAGATGAAGAACTCTCATTCAAATTTTCATTAAAAAAGGTGCTTCAAATACTGTAGGGCTTCATCAAGCAATGCCTTTGTGTTTATTTGACACCATATAGGCTCTTGGACTGCCTTCCATCCCTAGTTTCCCATTCCAATGAAAATCACTAGTTCTCTGATTGCTTTCCAAGTCTTAGAAGGAAGTGTGCCGTATGGTATGAGCTATAATAAGAACTGGCACACTGTGATGTGAGGGACAGTAGACCCTCGGCATCATGGGACCATCTCACACCTCTCCTCCAAGGGCACATCAGACTTATCATGATTAGATATGCAAATGCAGCATGTCATGCGAAGACATGATAATGAGTAATTTAACGCTTGAGTTCTCTCGTTTCTATTGACATAACTGGTACATTCAAAATACAAGGATTTCTCCCATAACACATGAAACATGCAATCATCACAGATTTGAGTACAGTACGCAGATTAGGACTAGAATGTCCTCTCTATCTCCTCAGAATTCCTCCAACCCTTCCCTTCTGATGATCCACATGTATCTAATTATTCAAAGGTATCTTGTGTTGTCAACATAATCACAAACTGTTAAAGGACCAAAATCAGAGATATACAGTATGTTACCAAACGGAACACACATAAGTGCTGTAAGCAGTAAGCAATGATCCCATAACAGCACCAGTCAGACAGTGAGTAAGACCCCTCCTTTTGCACTGCTATAACATCCATCCACATGTGAGGTCATTGCCACTCAGGAGCCAGACAGGCACACCGCAACTTTATTTATCACATGCGCTGAATACAACCTTACCGTGAAATGCTTACTAACAAGCCCTTAACCAACAACGCAGTTCAAGAAAGAGTTAAGAAAATATTTACCAAATAAACGCAAGTAAAAAATAATAAAAAGTAACACAATAACAAGGCTATATACAGGGGATACCGGTACCGAGTCAATGTGCGGAGGTACAGGTTAGTCGAGGTCATTTGTTAATGTATGTAGAGGTAACGTGACTATGCATAGATAATGAACAGTGAGTAGCAGTGGTGTAAAAACAAATGGGGGGGGGATCAATGTAAATAGTCCGGGTAGCCATTTGATGAATTGTTCAGCAGTCTTATGGCTTGGGGGAAGAAGCTGTTAAGGATCCTTTTGGTCCTAGATTTGGCGCTCTAGTACATTTTTACATTTTACATTTTCATTTAGCAGACGCTCTTATCCAGAGCGACTTACAGTAGAGTGCATACATTTTATTACATTTTTTTTTTTTTTACATACTGAGACAAGGATATCCCTACCGGCCAAACCCTCCCTAACCCAGACGACGCTATGCCAATTGTGCGTCGCCCCACGGACCTCCCGGTTGCGGCCAGCTGCGACAGAGCCTGGGCGCGAACCCAGCCCAGCCTGGGCGCGAACCCAGAGACTCTGGTGGCGCAGCTAGCACTGCGATGCAGTGCCCTAGACCACTGCGCCACCCGGGAGGCTTGCCGTGCTGTAGCAGAGAGAACAGTCTATGACTTGGATAACTGGAGCTTTCCTCTGACACCGCGTAGTATATAGGTCCTAGATGGCAGGAAGCTTGGACCCAGTGATGTACTGGGCCGTACGCAATACCCTCTGTAGCGCCTTACTGTCAGATGCTGAGCATTTGTCATACCAGGCGGTGATGCAACCGTCAGGATGCTCTCGATGGTGCCAGGATGCTCTCGATGGTGCAGCTGTAACACATTTTGAGGATCTGGGGACCCATGCCAAATCTTTTCAGTCTCCTGAGGGGGAAAAGGTTTTGTCGTGCCCTCTTCATGACTGTCTTGGTGTGTTTAGACCATGATAGTTTGTTGGTGATGTGGACATCAAGGAACTTTAAACTCTCGACCCGCTCCAGCCCCGTCGATGTTAATGGGGGATTGTTCGGCTCGCCTTTTCCTGTAGTCTACGATCAGCTCCTTTGTCTTGCTCACATTGAGGCTGTCTCATCATTGCCGGTAATCAGGCCTACCACTGTTGTGTAGTCAGTAAACTTGATGATGGTGTTGGAGTCGTGTTTGGCCACGCAGTTGTAGGTGAACAGGGAGTATAGGAAGGGACAAAGCATGCACCCGAGGGGCACCAGTGTTGAGGATCAGCTTGGCAGACGTGTTATTGACTACTCTTACCACCTGGGGGCGGCCCGTCAGGAAAACCAGGATCCAGTTGCAGAGGGAGGTGTTTACTCCCAGGGTCCTTAGCTTAGTGATGAGCTTTGTGGGCACTATGGTGTTGAACCCTGAGCTGTAGTCAACAGCATTCTCACATAGGTGTTCCTTTTGTATGCGGGATGATGTTGTTGATGTGAGCCATGACAAGCCTTTCAAAGCACTTCATGGCTACCAACGTGAGTGCTACGGGGAGGTAATCATTTTGGCAGGTTACCTTCGCTTCCTTGGGCACAGGGACTATGGTGGTCTGCTTGAAACATGTAGGTATTACAGACTCGGTCAGGGAGAGGTTGAAAATGTCAGTGAAGACACTTGCCACGTGCATGCTTTGAGTACACGTCCTGGTAATCCGTCTGGCCCATACCGAGAACGTGATCACACAGTCGTTCGGAATAGCTAGTGCTCTCATGCATGCTTCCGTGTTGCTTGCCTCGAAGCGAGCATAAAAGGCATTTAGCTCATCTGGTAGGCTCGCGTCACTGGGCAGCTCATGGCTGGGTTTCCCTTTGTAGTCCGTAATCGTTTTCAAGCGCTGCCACATCCGACGAGCGTCAGAGCCGGATTAGTAGTAGGATTCAATCTTAATCCTGTCTTGACGCTTTGCCTGTTTGATGGTTCATCTGAGGGCATAGCAGGATTTCTTATAAGTGTCCGGATTAGTGTCCTACTCCTTGAAAGCGGCAGCTCTAGACTTTAGCTCGATGCAGATGTTGCCTGTAATTCCTGGCTTATGGTTGGGATATGTACGTACGGTCACTGTGGGGACGACGTCGTCGATGCACTTATTGATGAAGCCGATGACTGAGGTGGTATATTCCTCAATGCCATTGGATGAATCCCGGAACACATTCCTGTCTGTGCTAGCAAAACAGTCCTGTAGCATCCGCGTCATCTGACCACTTCCGTATTGAGCGAGTCACTGGTACTTCCTGCTTTAGTTTTTGCTTCTAAGCAGGAATCAGGAGGATAGAATTATGGTCAGATTTGCCAAATGGAGGGTGAGTGAGAGCTTTGTATGGATCTCTGTGTGTGGAGTAAAGGTGGTCTAGAGTTTTTTTCCTCTGGTTGCACATGTGACATGCTGGGAGAAATGAGGTACAACGGATTTAAGTTTGCCTGCATTAAAGTCCCCGGCCACTAGGAGCGCCACTTCTGGATGAGCATTTTCTTGTTTGCTTATGGCCTAATACAGCTGGTTGAGTGCGGTCTTAGTGACAGCGTCAGTTTGTGGTGGTAAATAGACGGCTATGAATAATACAGATGATAACTCTCTTGGTAGATAGTGTGGTCTACATCTTATCATAAGGTACTCTACCTCAGGCAAGCAATACCTTGAGACTTCTTTAATATTAGACATCGAGCACTAGCTGTTATTGACAAATAGACAAACACACCCGTTCCTCTTCTTACCAGACGTAGCTTCTCTGTCCTGCCGATGCATGGAAATTCCCACCAGCCCTATATTATCATTGTTCAGCCATGACTTGGTGAAACATAAGATATTATAGTTTTTAATGTCCTGTTTGTAGGATAGTCTTCATCATATATCATCCATTTTGTTTTCCAATGATTGCACGTTGGCCAATAGAACGGATGATAGCGGAAGTTTACTCACTCGCCTACGAATTCTCAGAAGGCAGCCTGACCTCAACCCCCTTTTTCTCCGTCTTTTCTTCACGGGGATTTGAGCCCTATCCCAAGAAAACAGTATATCCTTCGCGTCAGACTCGTTAAAAAAAATCCAGTTCAAGGTGAGTAATCGCTGTTCTGATTTCCAGAAGTTATTTTCGGTCATGAAAGACGGTAGCAGCAACATTATGTACAAAATAAGTAAAAAAAATAAGTTACAAACAACGGGAAAAAACGAACAAAATAGCACAGTTGGTTAGGAGACCGTAAAACGTCAGACATTCTAACGGTAACTAAGCCCTGGAAGCCTGTGTTCTCCACCAGGTGATTGCCTTTCGCCTCTGATGTTAAATGGAGATACTGTATCATTCTAGAATGTCACATACCACATTTACTTCAGTGTGCACACATCCAGTGCACACATGCTGAATGTGTTTGTGAAACATGTAGGTATGTGTGAACGGCAGACAGACAGAAAAAGAGGCATAGAAAGATAGCTATCCATTCAACTAGGCTACCTCGCTTGATAAGAGTATTAAAATGTGCCTCCTGGGAATTGTAAGCAATGGCAATCTGATGGAAATGTAATCTATATCTGATGCAGAAGAAATGAGGCACAGGGGTATAAAGAGGCGATACAGGCATGGCACAGGTGAGGCTGTATTTAATGTAAATAGGGGGGAACAACAGCATTTTTTTTTGCAAGTTTTGACTCCCAAGTATACAATTTTCTTCTTCAATTCACACCTGAACTCAGGCAGAACAACTGTAATTCACATTTTAACAGCTGAAGAGACTGAACTCACAGCAACCAGCCAATATCCTACACCTCCCTGAATCAACCCTTCCTGCATTACCCATCCCTGCATTACCCACCAAAACCTGACATCTTCTTCCACAACCTCCCTGATCCCTAAGCAATCTAATTCCACTGTTTTATCTGCATGATATTGCCACTATAAGAAGATTACATGCATTGTAAGTGTGAGGCCGGGAAGACGGACGGGACAATTATAGAGTGGGAGTCCAATCGGGAGGAGTGTGCTCAGCCTGCAGACAGTTACTGGAGTCACTAGAGGGAAGGAACAGCCAATGAACAGCAGCAGGGGCTTCTGTAAGAAGGAGACCATAAGCTGCATATCGCATATTGACAGCCCAACTGCCAAAGGGAACTTTCCTTTCCTCCTCTTCTACTTCGTATTTATTTATATGTTGTAGCTTGGATGGGTTAATCTGTCTGGCCTTATGTAAGAACAAGATTGTTTAAGACTTTTGTTGTTGGAGAACAACAGGAGGTTTGATGGATCCATTGTCTTTGGTCTTCCATTTCAACACTCTAATGTCACATCCTGGAGTTCTCTCTCAGTGGAATTGAGAGAACCAACTGAGAAAGTAAGAAAAGTGATGTGAAGACAGTTTATGTACTATAGGGTTTTAATAACACATATATATATATATATTTTTTTTTTGGGGGGGGGTGGATCAGCTTAATATTGCGGAAAGAATGTTGATTCCAATGTAATTGTCTGCATCATTTCCAATCCCCCATATTTTTTTGGGTAAATATATATATCCATTCACGTATGCATACATATACACATATATACATACACATACCTACATAGACATACATACTTTTTTTAAAGAGTATACCTTTATTATTATTCCCCGCAAACCCTACCACCGATCCCCCAATTGGAGTAAACTGATAAACATTTCTGTTTTTACCTTCAATTTATACATCTAATAATAACACATTTTAACATGTAACTAAAGCTGTTACATTATATCGATTTGGTGTGTATGACTTATTGATGTAGATAGAATTGAACAATTGTTACCACATTATTTGTTTGACCTGATGAACACTGTCAATAAATCAGTGAATTGGGAGCTTTAACAGTGTGTGGGCCTTCTTGTTCTATACTAGTATCCTTTATTAGCCCAGCCCCTATGTTTTTAAGGATGTGTGTATGACCACAAACTTTTCTTTACCACATTATTATATATCACAGTATTTCTAATTCTACCCTCTTCTTCCACCAATAGCCCCTCCCCCTTCAGCATTGTAAATAGAACACAAATTGTTTGCCTGAAATTCCTTCACTGATTAACACATCCACCCACAAGCTACACAACACACAGGCACTAGTTATCTCTGAATCAGACTACTCATTTCATCTTGCCCTACAGGGGAGCTACTGTACCATATTTCAGGAACAGTGTGGCACGACACCATATGTAGCATATCAATATTCGGAGTGATGCAGTGTATACAACTCATCAACAGCTTGTGTAACACATGGGGATGTTTAAAATGTACTCCTTAGCCTGAAGTGTCGCCACTTGCACTGCTGAATTGCTTTCACGTGGTGCCGACTGGTAAGACTCATCAGGAGGGCAGTCACGTGTGCTAGGGTGTCCAAAACTATCGGTCATTTACCAAAGCTAGTGGAATCTTCAGTAATTTTGGTAATTAACAAGTCATCTATGGCAATCTATGGTAACATAGGTAATTTATACTTGAATAACTTTTTTTAAAGTATTGGTATATACAGTATTAAGCGGTTTGTATATTATTTCCGATCATTTCCTTGACAGTCGGCCATTTGAGTGTATTATGTAATTCTATGGAGGACCTCTCATAACCACATTGCAGAACCATTCTGGCTGCCTTATTTTGTGCTATCTGCAGTCTCTATAGCTCACCAACATGTGCATTACTCCAGAGCAGTAGTACATTTAACTATGGATGAGAGCTTGTGAGATTTGTTTTGGAATTTGCTCTGGCATATATTTCGCAATCCTTCTGCGCATACAGTAGGTGCCGATGATTTTGTTGCAGAGCTGTGAAATGTGTGATGACCAAGAGAGACTGTTGTCTAGCAGCACACCTAACAGCCTAGTCTCTGAAACCTCTTCTATGGGTGTTCCGCCAACTGTCAGCTGTAAGGAGGGTAGTTTCTTCCTTTTCCTCTTCATACATATTAGCATTGCCTTGGTTTTCTTTGTATTTAGCTCTAATTTGTTTTTGGTTATCCAATTCGAAATACTTATGTCAACTTCAAGAGCCTCTTTTAGCTGTCCCATGGAATTGCCTGTTACATAGACAGTGGTATCGTCAGAAAACATCAATCAATCAATCAATCAAGTTTATTTTATATAGCCCTTCGTACATCAGCTAATATCTCGAAGTGCTGTACAGAAACCCAGCCTAAAACCCCAAACAGCTAGTAATGCAGGTGTAGAAGCACGGTGGCTAGGAAAAACTCCCTAGAAAGGCCAAAACCTAGGAAGAAACCTAGAGAGGAACCAGGCTATGAGGGGTGGCCAGTCCTCTTCTGGCTGTGCCGGGTGGAGATTATAACAGAACTATGCCAAGATGTTCAAAAATGTTCATAAGTGACAAGCATGGTCAAATAATAATCATGAATAAATGTCAGTTGGCTTTTCATAGCCGATCATTAAGAGTTGAAAACAGCAGGTCTGGGACAGGTGGCGGTTCCATAACCGCAGGCAGAACAGTTGAAACTGGAATAGCAGCAAGGCCAGGCGGACTGGGGACAGCAAGGAGTCACCACGCCCGGTAGTCCCGACGTATGGTCCTAGGGCTCAGGTCCTCCGAGAGAAAGAAAGAGAGAAGGAGAAAATTAGAGAGAGCCAAGATTTTCAAAATGTTCATAAATGACAAGCATGGTCAAATAATAATCAGGAATAAATGTCAGTTGGCTTTTCATAGCCGATCATTAAGAGTTGAAAACAGCAGGTCTGGGACAGGTAGGGGTTCCGTAACCGCAGGCAGAACAGTTGAAACTGGAATAGCAGCAAGGCCAGGCGGACTGGGGACAGCAAGGAGTCATCATGCCCGGTAGTCCTGACGTATGGTCCTAGGGCTCAGGTTCTCAGAGAGAGAGAAAGAAAGAGAGAACGAGAGAATTAGAGAGAGCATACTTAAATTCACACAGGACACTGGATAAGACAGGAGAAGTACTCCAGGTATAACCAACTGACCCTAGCCCCCCGACACATAAACTACTGCAGCATAAATACTGGAGGCTGAGACAGGAGCGGTCAGGAGACACTGTGGCCCCATCCGAAGATACCCCCGGACAGGGCCAAACAGGAAGGATATGGTTGCCATAGAATTGGAGAGCATCAGAGGAAGATCAATTTTATACAGCAAGTGCATAAGAGGTCCTAGGCAGCTGCCTTGTGGGACACCACAGCATACAGAATGAGGTTCAGAATAGGCACAATTTATGAATGTAAACTGCTCTCTGATGACAACACTGTAACCATCTTAATGAGGTGTTATCAAATCCATAGTGACACAATTTCATTAACATTATATCATGATCAAAAGTAGCACTAAAATAGAGAAATTACCACACGTTTACCTTGGTCAAGTGACCTGAGCCCTTGATCTGTTAAATCAACCAGGGAGTCAAAACCATTTCATCGGTGGGCTCTAGTCAAATCCCCTGGTTAAAAAAGTCCATGAAAAAAGATTCAGGATGAATGTAGGACGATGTGCAGAAATGCAAAATGAGTGTTCTCCATGGCCTGTGCCACAAATGCAATACCCCTGTGCAAGGCAATGGTTGTGGCACGGTCTTATATGTGTGGTGTAATGTGCAGTCTGGAAGAGTAGAGCCACCAGATGATTGCACAAAGCTCTCCCAGCTGCACATGAACAGGAAAAGCTGTTTATGATGACGGACTCCTTGGATGCTTGCAATGTGATCTGAAAGAACATATAGAAAAAACATCTGCACATAGTCGTCACACACAGTTTTTTTTATAATCTACGGCAGCAAGGTCATGATCCTTTGTCTTAAAGTTTCCCATTAAAACGTAACTGAACAACTGTAACAAAAGTTTTATAGCCATCATTGTAATGTTATCCAGACTCAGATCAGTAACATCTAAGGAACTAGGCCTACTGCATGTCCAGGGACATAAGAACAGATACAAACAAGTTTGATTATTTTGAACATATGAACAAAATACAGGTAAACTGTAACTGCAGCAACACTAAGCACTTAACTGCCTATCATATTTGGTAACCTGCAATAAATGGGGCTCCTCATTCTTCCTCATCGATCTGTGACACCTTTCCCTTACTACCACTGCATCTCAGTGCTAGAGGTGTCACTACACACACCCTGGTTCAAATCCAGGCTGTATCACAACCAGCTGTGATTGGGAGTCCCATAGGGCAGCGCACAATTGGCCCAGCATCGTCCGGGTTTGGCTGGTGTAGGTAAGAATTTGTTCTTAACAGACTTGCCTAGTGACAACATGAAATGAATGTATGCTAGTAAGTTAGTGTTGCTACTTTTAAAGTTACTGAGCTGGATCTAGCTAGCTAATGAGCTACGTTGCTTGCTAGAAACAAATAATAGATTACAGTGGCTGGCCAAATAATTCATTTTAGTTAGCTAGCTAAGTCTGACAAATCTGAGGTAACGTTAACATTAGCAAACTCATGTTATCTAACATTAGCTCTGACCAAGTTGGTAATGTCGTAGCTAAATAGCTAGTTAGCTAGCTATCTCAACTGGTCACTTTAAGTACTCTCTTACCTTTGTAGTGTTCCACGAAATTTGAACATGGAGTTTTCCCAGTCACTGCTCAATTTGCCAAAGTTTGGCATGAGTGATGTAGCTAATATCATTCACAAACATTCCCAGACAAGAGATCTAAACTAAATAAAGGATACAAGTTCTTCCACAAATAATATATCTTAAACTATCGACAGCAACCGGATATTGTCACACACCGCTTGGGGTGGAAGCAACTTGTCTGTTGGGGGCGAGAAAAAAGCCTCGCTATGCTGCCTCAGTTGCTCTGTCTCATCCTGTGTCATTGTGTCAGATATAGTGGCAAACGCATATATTTCATATTTCTGAAATCTCTGCTTTATGTGGCAATTTAGTTCATCTGTCACGATCGTTATGAGACGAATGAGTGGACCAAGGCGCAGCGTGGAAAAAAGACATCTTCTTTTAATGAAGAAAAACAAACACTTATTAAACGAACAAAAACAAACGATCGTGAAGCTAAACCGAACTAAGTGCACACATGCAACATAGAACATAAACAATTACCCACAATCACCTAAAGCCTATGGCTGCCTTAAATATGGCTCCCAATCAGAGACAACAATAAACAGCTGTCTCTGATTGAGAACCAAACCAGGCAACCATAGACTTTCCTAAACCTCTCTACTTAACACAACCCCATACACTATACAAAACCCCCTAAACAATACACACACCCTAAACTAGACAAAACACACAAACATCCCATGTCACACCCTGACCTAACTAAACTAATAAAGAAAATCAATATAACAGAGGCCAGGGTGTGACAGTACCCCCCCCCCCCCCCCCCCCAAAGGTTCGGACTCCGGCCGCAAAACCTGACAC
Source organism: Salvelinus namaycush (assembly GCF_016432855.1). Lineage (NCBI taxonomy): Eukaryota > Metazoa > Chordata > Actinopteri > Salmoniformes > Salmonidae > Salvelinus > Salvelinus namaycush. The sequence continues at coordinate 24,423,068 of NC_052327.1, forward strand.
AGAAGGGGAGGGTCCGGGTGGGCCTTCCTATGGCGGCGGCTCGGGTGCGGGACGTGGACCCCCCTCCACCATAGTCACTACCCGCTCTGGCGGATCCTGGCTGGCTGGCGACTCTGGCTGCTCATGGCTGGCTGGCGACTCTGGCTGCTCATGGCTGGCTGGCGACTCTGGCTGCTCATGGCTGGCTGGCGACTCTGGCTGCTCATGGCTGGCTGGCGACTCTGGCTGCTCATGGCTGGCTGGCGGCTCTACTGCTCATGGCTGGCTGGCGGCTCTGGCTGCTCATGGCTGGCTGGCGGCTCTGGCTGCTCATGGCTGGCTGGCGGCTCTGGCTGCTCATGGCTGGCTGGCGGCTCTGGCTGCTCATGGCTGGCGGCTCTGGCTGCTCATGGCTGGCTGGCGGCTCTGGCAGATCCTGGCTGGCTGGCGGCTCTGGCAGATCCTGGCTGGCTGGCGGCTCTGGCAGATCCTGGCTGGTTGGCGGCTCTGGCAGATCCTGGCTGGTTGGCGGCTCTGGCAGATCCTGGCTGGTTGGCGGCTCTGGCAGATCCTGGCTGGTTGGCGGCTCTGGCCGATCCTGGCTGGTTGGCGGCTCTGGCAGATCCTGGCTGGTTGGCGGCTCTGGCAGATCCTGGCTGGTTGGCGGCTCTGGCAGATCCTGGCTGGCTGGCGGCTCTGGCTGCTCATGGCTGGCTGGCGGCTCTGGCTGCTCATGGCTGGCTGGCGGCTCTGGCTGCTCATGGCTGGCTGGCGGCTCTGGCTGCTCATGGCTGGCTGGCGGCTCTGGCTGCTCATGGCTGGCTGGCGGCTCTGGCTGCTCATGGCTGGCTGGCGGCTCTGGCTGCTCATGGCTGGCTGGCGGCTCTGGCTGCTCATGGCTGGCTGGCGGCTCTGGCTGCTCATGGCTGGCTGGCGGCTCTGGCTGCTCATGGCTGGCTGGCGACTCTGGCTGCTCATGGCTGGCTGGCGACTCTGGCTGCTCATGGCTGGCTGGCGACTCTGGCTGCTCATGGCTGGCTGGCGACTCTGGCTTATTAAACGAACAAACCGCGTCGTCGTGCTGCCTCCATTCGCCGGTATCCCTCCTCGCACTGTTCCAGAGAATCCCAGGCGGGCTCCGGCATTCGCCCTGGGTCGATCGCCCACCTGTCAATCTCCTCCCACGTAGTATAGTCCAGATCCTGCTCCCATTGCCATAAATCCTGTGTATGTTCCTGCTGCCGCTTGACACGCTGCTTGGTCCCGTTCAGGTGGGTAATTCTGTCACGATCGTTATGAGACGAATGAGTGGACCAAGGCGCAGCGTGGAAAAAAGACATCTTCTTTTAATGAAGAAAAACAAACACTTATTAAACGAACAAAAACAAACGATCGTGAAGCTAAACCGAACTAAGTGCACACATGCAACATAGAACATAGACAATTACCCACAATCACCTAAAGCCTATGGCTGCCTTAAATATGGCTCCCAATCAGAGACAACAATAAACAGCTGTCTCTGATTGAGAACCAAACCAGGCAACCATAGACTTTCCTAAACCTCTCTACTTAACACAACCCCATACACTATACAAAACCCCCTAAACAATACACACACCCTAAACTAGACAAAACACACAAACATCCCATGTCACACCCTGACCTAACTAAACTAATAAAGAAAATCAATATAACAGAGGCCAGGGTGTGACATCATCATATCACTGACATTACAATAGCCCAAACAGACTTTCCACACTTGTTATTCTCAAATACTAAGACTGAAATGAGTTTGTAAAATTCTCAGACCTAAAAAGTTGTCTAATATTGAGATGAGTCCATGTCTAGCTGTACTTATTGTGTAGACTTGTGTAGTTATATGCACAGTTAGACTTACTGAGCCTCTGGCTTGTAGATATTATCCTAATTTACACAGACAAAGTACAATACATAGCAAAAAGTCCTAAGTCTCTCTAAATACTGTATGACATGATTAAGCAAGCTTACATTAGAAAGCTTGCTAGATAGCTAGCTCAAATGCTTACATTAGCCTACTGTTGTTACCTAGCACAGATAGCCACCACCACACATAGGCCTTTTATCAATTAGATTTTCTCACCTCCTGCATCTTCTGTTCTCCTTCCTCTCTCGCCACCTTTTGAAAAGGTCAAAGTTAATCAAGGAGAGTTGGCGAGGAAAGTGAGCGTGGATGGAAATGCGCTTGCTTGAAATGAGACTGTCCTTCTCCACTTGCGCATCATTAGGCAAATGACGTTTACACGGGTGGATCCCAAAATAAATGTGATAAAAACAAATTAAATGAGTTGTGCAAGACATTTTATAGGTGAAGTAGCATATTGTTTTCCAACATGTGCATGTTTTTCTTCTCCGACAAAACAAAAGCTGATACAAGGGTGTGGCAGATTTCAAAACTATTCCGCGGTAGGATACACATGAGTATCCTCGATGAAAGGTGGCTATAGAGGAGGGTGGGACACTCTTTTGTTTGCCTACAAGAAAAATTGACACACTCCTCAACCACTCTACCACCTATTGGTTTCCAAGTCACGGAGGAGAGAGGGCGGAGGAGAGAGCTTGGGGGACGGTCTTTTGCCCAAATTAGAAAACCCCATAGACTATTAGATAGATAGCTATACTAGCTGCTAAAGCCATCCATAGCGACATTTTTGATAATTTATAGCTAGCTAGTTATCTTACCTCTACAATGTTTCCATAAGTTCGAAGTAGAGTTTTTGTAGGCTGCCACCTCCGCCATCCCGAGTAAGCAAAGCTTGCATTGCATTGCATCTCCTATGCTTGAAGGAGAACTGGTCACAGTCTCCTCTGTCTCCAAATTGTCTGGCTCCGAGGGGCTCTTTCCAACTTGCTTTGCTCTCATGATCTTCTATTATGTATAGCATACAGAATTGTACTTACAGATGGTTTTAAAAAGGTAGCGAAGTACAATACTTATTTCAAATCATATTTAAGTAAAAGTACAATTGTAAAAAATTTACAAGTACAAGTACTCGGAAAAGCTACTCAATTACAATAATGAGAGTAAAATTATCTTATTTGATTATTTTATATATGATAAGGCCAGAGATAATTACAGACACCTGTGACGATCTTAGGTACCCAAATTCTGGTAGTTTACTGGTCAACTTTGAAAGTCACCAGTAATATACATTTCCTTTGCGACCCTACGTGTGCTAGCAAGGCAGAGGTCCTGGGTTTGAGCTTCGTGTTAGCCAAATCAGGAGGAAGTGATACTCGCTTAGCAGCAGCATGACGTCCTTTACAGTGTTGCTGTGACCCGGAACACTGTAAAGGTTGCGCTAAGCTCCACGCTGGGTTTGCTGTTGTGTAAGTTTGAGTGGCAGAGCTACAAGAAAATGTGTGGCGAGATAACATTTCCCCAAGTGCTTTTCAATCTCACACCACTTTCAAAGCAGCAGCACCGAATGCTTTTACCAGACATATTCATTAGTTCACGTCATAGAAAAAAGTTGCCTCTGCGGTTGCCTGCCTCATGAGAGAGGGAACACAAATTTTCATGGAAAACAAGGTATTTTTTTATTTTATTTAACTAGGCAAGTCAGTTAAGAACAAATTCTTATTTACAATGACGGCCTACCCCAGCCAAACCCGGACGGGGCAATTGTACGCCGCCCTATGGGACTTCTAATCACAACCGGATGTGATACAGCCTGGATTCAAACCAGGGACTGTAGTGACGCCTCTTGCACTGAGATGCAGTACCTTAGACCACTGTGCCACTTGGGAGCGATTGGATAATTCTAGATAGCTTTAGAGGTATGTGTTGATAAAATCAGTAGATAGCTACCAGCTAGATAGCTACCTAGCTAATATGACATAGCTAGGTTGATGCAGTCATGCAGCCAGCAGCTCATGTTAATTTAGACTCACTGAATAAATGTGTTTGGCACAGGATAAAGAAGATGAAATGATCTGCTGCTGCTGCTAACTAATTTTTGCATTGCGCCGACTGGTAAGACTAGCAAGGCAGAGGTCCTGGGTTCGAGCCTCTGCGTGAGCCAAAACAGAAATCCTAATTCTATCTCCTAAACCAACCAATCTCTCTCTCCTTTTGTCAATACTGATGGAGGTTCATCCTCTGACTTCCGTGTGCAGCCTGACTGAAGTTGTTTCATTAACTGTCCAGCTCCACAGTGATCAATGCCTTAGATCATCGCTCATCCTGATCTGCTAACAGGCCAGCGGTTGCTGTGATAGAGACGGATGGGGACCCTGCAGGGCTCAGAGTGGTGATTGGAGAAGTGTGATGGTGTTGGTACTATGATGAAGTGTTATTACCATTGATATATCAAAGTACTTTAATTTCCCATGCCACTTTTTAGCCTACATCAATTTACTAACAAGCCCACAGGCTCTTCAGGAAATACCATGGTGCTTATTTCCTCTCCAATGCACCAGATATTAAAGCAAATAAATAAATAATATATAATGAGCTGGCACTTACTGATCAAGGCAAGTGTTTTATTTCCCCTGCCTGTGTGGCGGATTGCATCGAGCTATTTCTCTGGCCGGCCTTTACCTCTTACATTTCAATTAAACCAAACTGGGCTATATCTGTCTATCACCTTGTCCGGCTAAATCAACTTTTTGTTTCCTTTTCATTTTCTCTATTCGACTGCAGTATTGAAAAGTGCCTGTGAATGACTGAATGGCTTGAATTGGATTTGCATTTATATGAAACTCTTTTTCCAGAGTCTGGCAGAGGGAGATGCTCTTAGAGAAGCCACAGTGCGGAGTGAGGGTAGGCGGGGTGGCACCCTGGAGAGAGAACTGGCACCTTCATCTCCCCCCTCCACAAAGCAAGACAGGGCCAATTAATCAGCTCTACTATTGCAACGCAGATTCCAAAACGAAGGAGAGGAGGAAGACGGAGGGAACAGGAATAAACCCAGCCCCAGCGAGAAAAAGAGAAATAAGAAAACGGTTTGTCACAGAATCCCCCTCTTCCTTTCACTGCCAAGAGAACATGGATTCATGAGGCGACGACTGTGTCAGCCCAGCTGGTGAAGCTATTTAAATTAGAGCTCAGTTCATAAAGTGAGACCATGTTCCCTTTCAATATGTCACACTGTGTGTCAGGAGAGAGACATATTCCGCTGTGTATCTCCCTGATACATCCCAGTGCCGTGTTGTGAATGACACTGTTGAAATGACTGTATGCAGGGGAAGTTCATGCATTCGACAGTTCGTCTGAATTCATGTAGAAAGGCTAAAAGTAAAAGACAGAAAAGGAGAAAAAAGACATGATACTATAAATATGGGCGGCATTGAGCAGAGAAAGGGTTAGACTGGAAACTCTGAGTAAGCAATGAATAATTAATTTCCATTAGTATAAACACTTTTCATCAGAACAAAAAAAATGTCTCATAGCGAGAGAGGGGGGTGGGAGGGGGCGGGGTTTAAGGAAAGTTGGTAAACTAATTCACTGGTTACATCAAAATCCACAGATAATGACTCCTCATTGCACAACCCATTAGAGCATTGATTTTGATTTTGCATAAAGTCATACACACCTGATCGCTGATTGCCCATGACTACAGATAGAGGGACAATTATTAACCGGTCCTGATCCAGCGGAGGAGCTAACGGAACATAAATTGCAAGATGCATTAAAAGTATAGGGTATAATCGACTTCATTCAAGTGGAGTGCACTGTGTAGCGGAGGAGGTTTGGGGAACTATGTTTCTGTGATGACTAACCTTCACCGAAACCTGGAGACTCCCATAGCTCATGCCTAGACTTAGCTCAGTGGACTGAAGTAGTCTTAAATATCAAAGACAACCCAAGTTTATTAACTGCTCAGTCATAGGTAGCCTCCTCAAATTCATACTGGCTTTGACAGACATGTACTTTTAAAATCCATTCTGCATCCATACTTCCTGAAATATTAAGCCTCTAGCTCTCACTGGGCTGTGGGCTGTAAATCAAGCTGATACGAGGATCAAGCTGGAGAGCAGTCCCAGCCTAGCCCAGACCACAGAGCAGTGAGGCTGGTAGAAAAACAGACAGGACCGGTTTGAAGGATTTATCTTCCTGCGTAATCTGTCACATCCTGAGCTCTGAGTGTTTACCTGGTCAATAAGGCAGGGGAGCCAAGCGTGCATTATAGAATACCTATAATCCATCCATCCACTGGGGGGGAAGTGTCATCAACAACCTAAATTATTTTTAATTACAGTTGATAAACAGAAATAGCCAATCTGTCAATCTCCTTCGACTCAATTGTCCGTAGAGAGAGAGGGTGGAAATATAGGGAAGGGGGAGAAGAGGGAATATAAATAGTGATCTGCTAATTATGACTGCCCACCACTGTGTTGCTTCCTGCCAGGGAGGAAGAGCCTTCTCAAGACCTGAACAGAACACACGTTCCAGTGGTGCTCTCTACTGTAGTACTGCTGCCCTCTATGGGTTGCTGTTTTCCCACCAGTCAGGGTAGAGTGGGCATCTGCCATGGTTGCTCAGAAAGCGTGAAGCCCTTTGGAGGGAAATGGGGGGCATTGGGTACATGTGGGAGATGTGAGGCATGGAGGACCAGCACACCGAAGAAGAGTGGATCAGCACAAAGCAATAAATCTCTTTCAATTGCTCCATCACCAGCCCCATTCTGCTTTCAGACAGTCAAAGACATTTCCATGCACTGTGCTGACCGTTCTGTCATGTCTCTACCTACCCTGAGATGGAGAGAGCAGAGCAGGCCAAGCCTCCCAAGAGTAACTCCTACAGGGAGCCAGAGCAGAGAGCAGCTTGTATAGGGTCACTGCTGGCAGCTCGCAATTCACAACCCAAAGAAAGCTCAAATAGGTGTGGTAGGTGTTTTCTGAACATCTTATGGAAAATGATGTCAGACAAGCCCAGTTGAAAATTTGAAGTTGGACATGGCCTGTTGAGTACAGAGAAAAAAATACACAAAATATGATATAGCCCACTGAGAGAGATCATGACATTAAAAATAAATACAGACAATATATGTACAGACACAAAATGTGTGAAATCCATATAGTGTGTGAAAACATGGCAGATGGCTCATCCTAACACTGTTTGGTCTTCCTTTTCTAATTTCAGTTTGAATCAGACGACTATGATTTCAGGATAAAAACAATTATTTTGTGCACGTGACACTCCTGCAGAGTTTACCATCCTTGAGTCCATGGCACCTGGCCCCTCATACAATCATTGCTACCTATAATTGGCTCATTCAACCCACACCACCAGTCCCCACTACAAAATAGTTTGATGTTTCAAATGAGAATTCAACAAACCAAGTACAATAGGCCTAAAAGTAAAAACTATTACTGAGAGTGAGAAAGATGGGTGAGGCATTGTTTTATATTTGAAGTGCCAATGTCCTCACCTTGGAGACCACTCATCAGGAGTAAAGCTTCTCTCAGAAGACAACAAGAGTGGGGAGAACAAGCCCATTTCAATGGCAGAGGTCACAGTAATGTACAGTACATGGCACCTGTAACCAGAGCAACATAAATCAATACAGTTTGACAGGTGAGAGGTGAACCAGTCTAGGTTGGATCCGTTTTTGGTGTGAAAGAAATCTGGCAATTTGATGAGGGGAAAGGAATCTGGGAGTTGTGCTTAGAGAAGGCTGAAAGGAGACAAATTATTGGTTAAAAAAAGTCTCAAACTCACATAATATGTTTTTGAGGAGGTCTCCACACCTGCCTGCCTTCCTCAGTGCCTCCACAGATCCTTCTTGCGTCTCGGCTCTGCGTCTGCTTTAGCTGTTGGAGCTGAAACTGAGAATCAACCAAGGATTGACATGAGATCAAATATCATCAAATAACTGTATTTAATGTAGATATTACATCAATTTCCATTTACGATGAATTGATTTGACAAATGAGATGAAAGTAGAAAAGGTAGGCTAAGTGATTCAAGTATGGAAAGTTGAAGAAATGTAAACTGATCACATATTCATATTAGAGCTATTATCAAAATACTATGTATATCTCAGCCAGAAAGAGAGGCCTTTCACATTTTCTGGCACACCTTTTTATCAGAGCAGAGCCTACCAGCCACTGACTCTCCTGGTCATTCTATCCTTGAAAAGAGATGACCCTCATTTGTAAGACAATTTCCTTTGGAGAAAAAAAAGGGAATGGGAAAAAGGTTCCTCCACGATTAGAGAACAAAAGGAAGTGCAGAATTATTTTTAGATGAAGGATGAATTCCAGTGGAGACAGCTTTAAATCAGTTCTAATGAATTCTCCTGGTTTTGGCCAACAGTAGGCGACATGGCAGAGAAGGGCTGCAATATTGAACTGTGTTGAAAATCCATTAACACCTAATTTTGGACAAGTAAAGTGACAACTGAAATAGGTTGGTGTGTGTCTCTTTGGAATACCGAGCAAATACAAAACACTGCCTATCTATGAGCAGGTGGGTAAAGAAAGTATCCCTTTCACCCTAATAAATCATATAAAACCAGCTTGTATGTAGCCCATTTTAGTCTTACCTACACTATTTGACTGTGGTTGGACATTTGTTGCTTACCTAATTAGTAAACCGTTGTTCTGGACTCCAATGTTCCCTGGTGAAAACACTAACCTTGGGACTGCTTTGATTTCAATGTATTATTTTTGTCTCAGATGCACAACACACACATCACCCACAGCACCTTAACAGAAGAGTGTTTTTTGAATTAATTAACCAAACCTTGGTATTAATTGCAAGAGGTACCTGTTCTGACCCAGAGTGGAAGAGCAAAACTACTAATGTGCATTCTTATAAAACATATGATGTGCTTTGTAAAATGAATGAAAAGCCAAATGCATGAGGAATGTTATACATAGACAGCTTTGAAAAATAAAACACAATATTTTTCCACAGAAACAAAACTCCCTTATAGGCCCTCTATTTCCTCCAGCTACTAATAGCCTATAGATGTATAGGTCACAGGTAAGCCAAAGGTGCCATAGACCAGTGTGTCCTGCCATCTGTCCAACAAACATAATGTTCTATAGAGATTAGACTAAATGTATTACACCAAACACCATTTTTTTGCCTAACAGTATGAGAGGATAAAAGATGTCCCAGTCTTGAGATGAGTCCATACACCAGCTGAGCAGATGATGATAGCCAATATACAGTAGACATTTCAATGCTCAATAGCCTACATTATAGCACTATTATCTGTAATATACACTGAGTATACCAAACATTAGGAACACCTTCCTAATATAGAGTTGCTTATGCACTCAGAACAGCCTCAGTTTGTTGAAGCATGGCCTCTACAAATTGTCGAAAGCGTTCCACAGGGATGCTGGCAAATGTAGACTCCAATGCTTCCCGCAGTTGTGTCAAGTTGGCTAGATGTCTTTGGGTGGTGGACCATTCTTGATACAAACAGGAAACTGTTGAGTGTGAAAAACCCATCAGCATTGCAGTTCTTGGCACAAACCGGTGCGCTTGGCACCTACTACCATACCCCGTTCAAAGGGACTTACATTTTTTGTCTTCACCCTCTGAATGGCACACATACACAATCCATGTCTCAATTGTCTCAAGGCTTAAAAATCCTCCTTTAACCTGTCTCCTACTCTTCATCTATACTGATTGAAGTGGACATCAATAAGGGATCATAGCTTTCACCTGGATTCACCTGGTCAGTCTATGTCATGAACAGAGCAGGTGTCCTTAATGTTTTGTACACTCAGTGTATATATATTATATCATTTTACACTCAAGCCCACATGTGACATCTTAGCAGATCCTAAATGTTCAAAAACATTCCTTGGTATAAGAGAGCCACCTACTGGTTACCTATAATGTTACATTCCCTCTTTGTGAAGCCTATCAGATGTCCCGGTATAAAAATGATTCCGATTTTTAAAAATAAGATATTCTACAGACTTCAATGTAAACTCCAGTCTCCTGGAATTATGTATATACTTCTGCATTACAGTAATAGACCCAGCTTTAGGCCAGTAACACGGAGGACATTAAATCACCTCATAGCTCTCTCGTGATGAAAGATTAATTAGACCTGCTTCCTGCTATCACACTTATTCACAATTCTGAGGTCAACAATCGACATAAATCAAATACTGTCCTCAATCGCTCCATCACCTAGTCACAACGTTAACATAATTACATTATAGTATCCTTTCATGGCACACCAGATGGATCTCTCCTTGGGCATATTGAATAGCTCATCACTTTCACACTTTCAACTTGCTCCCCTGATAGACACAGGGCCGGCTCCAGGCATAAGCGACATTAGGGACCTAGGCCATTAGGGGCCTCCAACCCCCCCAAAAATGTACTTATTCGGGGTCTCAACTTACTGTTGTTAGTTAGAGTAGTAGAATACACAAGATGCAAGTTCAAAATTTGGTTGTGCTTCAGCAATATTTATCCTGTTATGTCAGCCACTGACAGTTACTCACTTAGCAAGGTCAGCTAACAATTTTTTGATTGGTAAATTAGTTTAGCCGGCTATCTAAACATGTAGTTGTCACGGCCGAATACCGACCGGTCACGCAGGGCACGTGCCCAGGGGCCCTTACCTCCATGGGGCCCCCATTGACTTTGTTAGTCACGCTCACTCAGATATAATTAACATGGCATACGTCTTTACAAAATGGGTAGAATTACAGGAAATTAGCTGTAAAACTGAATTTGTTTAGGGCCCCCAAAAGACTAGAGTCGGCCCTGGATAGATGCTAAATTAAAAGGTCCATTACCTCAGGAAGTCTTGCACTTTACTAAAATACAATTTTCAAATCTTATGTTATATCGTCATGTTATTGAACAATGAGTTATTCAATCAAGAAAAGAAAGAAAACGATCAACTTACCACCAATTACTTTTTATTAAGTAGCATGTAAACCATCACAGGCAGGCAGGAGGCAAATTAGGCCTATAGGGCGATTTTTTGTTTGATTTATTAACAAAATAATGGTAATGGCAGTGGTTAGATGAATAATAATGTCAGCAAAATATGTTAAAAAAAAATAATTTAAAAAAGGACAAACATTGGGTAGGCCGCGAAAGAACCTACCAATGGATACTCTTTCTATCAGAGTTTACAGTACACTGGAAAAGCCAGGTAGAAATACCTAGTGCCACCACTTGGGCTAAACCATAGCCACAATGACAGGGGTGCAATTAACTGGTTGAAACCTCTTTTACCCAAAGACAGTCAGAGGATAGAAATGCCTAAAGCAACGCCGAGACTCCTAAAGGGCATAGTTCTTCTTGATGTAGTATTACCTCTAGGTGTCGACGAAGTCAGCCCAGCTGATAATACACTTCTGTTCTCCGTGGACCAGCTCGTACATCAAACATTCTCCATTCAGGCTGAAAATGCATCAGTTTCCTCCTTAACTTGATATAATGGGTTGCCAGTGGAAAATAAATTGGGGAAATATGCGTACTGTCTTAATAAAACAGACTCACAGACTCAAACTCACAAAATCCGTAAGTTTTCAGAAAATCTGTAGTTGTGAGGCTGATTGGACGTACTGCCAAATTCCTTAAAATGTCATTGGAGTCAGCTTATAGTAGAGAAATTAACATTCAATTCTCTGGAAACAGCTCTGGTTCCTTCAGTCAGCATGCCAATTGCACGCTCCTTCAAAACTTGAGAAAAATATGTGGCTTTGTGTTCTGTGACAAAACCGCACATTTTAGAGTGGCCTTTTATTGTCCCCAGCTTTTTGTGCATATGGAACATTTCTGGGATGTTTTATTTCAGCTCATGAAACATGGGACCAACACTTCACATGTTGCATTTATATTTTTGTTCAGTACAGTTTATATCGACATACAGTTGAAGTCGGAAGTTTACATACACTTAGGTTGGAGTCATTAAAACTAATTTTTCAACCACTCCACAAATTTCTTGTTAACAAACTATAGTTTTGGCAAGTCGGTTACGACATCTACTTTGTGCATGAAACAAGTAATTTTTCCAACACTTGTTTACAGACAGATTATTTCACTTATAATTCACAGTATCACAATTCCAGTGGGTCAGAAGTTTACATACACTAAGTTGACTGTGCCTTTAAACAGTTTGGAAAATTCCAGAAAATGATGTCATGGCTTTAGAAGCTTCTGATAGGCTAATTGACATCATTCGAGTCAATTGGAGGTGTACCTGTGGATGTATTTCAAGGCCTACCTTCAAACTCAGTGCCTCTTTGCTTGACATCATGGGAAAATCAAAAGAAATCAGCCAAGACCCCAGAAAAATAATTGTAGACCTCCACAAGTCTGGTTCATCCTTGGGAGCAATTTCCAAATGGCTGAAGGTATCACATTCATCTGTACAAACAATAGTATGCAAGTATAAACACCATAGGACCACGCAGCCGTCATACCGCTCAGGAAGGAGACGCGTTCTGTTTCCAAGAGGTAAACGTACTTTGGTGCGAAAAGTGCAAATCAATCCCAGAACAACAGCAAAGGACCTTGTGAAGTTGCTGGAGGAAACAGGTACAAAAGTATCTATATCCACAGTAAAACGAGTCCTATATCAACATAACCTGAAAGGCCGCTCAGCAAGGAAGAAGCCACTGCTCCAAAACCGCCATAAAAAAGCCAGACTACGGTTTGCAACTGCAAATGGGAACAAAGATCATACTTTTTGGAGAAATGTCCTCTGGTCTGATGAAACAAAAATAGAACTGTTTGGCCATAATGACCCTCGTTATGTTTGGAGGAAAAAGGGGGAAGCTTGCAAGCCGAAGAACACCATCCCAACCGTGAAGCACGGGGGTGGCAGCATCATGTTGTGGGGGTGCTTTGCTGCAGGAGGGACTGGTGAACTTCACAAAATAGATGGCATCTTGAGGTAGGGAAATTATGTGGATATATTGAAGCAACATCTCAAGACATCAGTCAGGAAGTTAAAGCTTGGTCGCAAATGGGTCTTCCAAATGGACAATGACCCCAAGCATACTTCCAAAATTGTGGCAAAATGGCTTAAGGACAACAAAGTTAAGGTATTAGAGTGGTCATCACAAAGCTCTGACCTAAATCCTACAGACAATTTGTGGGCAGAACTGAAAAAGTGTGTGCAAGCAAGGAGGCCTACAAACCTGACTCAGTTACACCAGCTCTGTCAGGAGGAATGGGCCAAAATTCATCCAACTTATTAAGGGAAGCTTGTGGAAGGCTACCCGAAACATTTGACCCAAGATAAACAATTTAAAGGCAATCGTACCAAATACTAATTGAGTGGCTATAATAATACCAAATACTACTGGCTATAATACCGGGGCTTGCAACCATTTACTAAATTCTTCGCTCTTCAGCTCGCCTGACGGAAGAACGTGCCACGCAATTTACAAACTTTTCAAGCACACGAAGGCTACGAGATTCGGCTCTGACTTAGGTGTCTGTTAGTGGGGAAAGAGTGCTCGTCGCCTTAGATGTTTGCAAGTTTTGGGTCTTGATATTAGTTTTTGTGACACTCCGGGGCATCACCTCAGCTTTGGATTCGGCGGGGGAGAATGAACCATTGGTTGTGAATGTGCCTTTGATTGCATTTGGAGGAAAGTATACCTCATGTCCCTGCAGAGCTGTTTAAAGATTTTGCCAATGAATGGTGAGTTACTTAGCTCCATAGGCTAACAAACGGGCTAATCCTAGTACGGTGCTTACGAATAAACAGAGCTGGTTCTCAGGATTCTTGAGAGGGACACTTGGATGTATTTGGATGAGCCAATTTCGCCAACAAGGTTGTTTGGGTAAGGGCCCTCCTTCCCAAGCATTTACAGTGCTCCCAAGTGTCTTGGTCAATGGGGGCATGTTACTGGTTGCCGAGGTCTCCGAACTCGGTGTGGGCCGGGTATCAGAACGAACAGTTCCTTCCCCACGCTCAAACACACGGTTGTCAAGTGTGGTGGATTTGAAAACAAGCATGACAACAAAGTATCCTAGTCCTCAGGGTGGCACTCTGCCCCTTCAGGAGATAATGGATGGGAGACTTGCAGCATGCTCAGTCCAGTGGCAGGCATGCGCAGTTTCACCATGGGTGATGAGGATAGTGATGAGGGGTTACGGTTTGCCGTTCTCTCTGCATCCTATTCCTTTTCGTGGCTTCACTATGTCAACTGTCCTCAAGGTCCTAGCGCCTGTCTTGAGAGAGGAGATTTCCTCTGTCCTTCAAAAACAGGCTATTCCGGTGGCCCATGTGTCAGAAGTACAGAGCGGTTGGTACAGCCCGTACTTCTTAGTTCTCAATAACGATGGAACGTTGCTTCCCATCCTGTACTTGCGTATTTTAAACGAGCATCTCAAGGTTGCACATAAAAAATGCTCACATTTCGGCAGCCATGGCAGTCGTTGCGTCCCAGCGATTGGTTCACGTCAATAGAACAGAAGGATGCACCTCGCGAGTGGCGCAGCTGTCTTGATTGATTGATTGAATTTATTTTACAATTTGTAAAATCCATACATAAGGGCGCTCCAGCTGGTGACGCCTCCAGCAACAATTTAAGAAAATAATCAAGGATAACGAAATAAAGCTTAAGAGATTAATGCACTACATCGCAGTGCTTGAGGCATCACTACAGACCAGGGTTTGATCCTAAGCTGTGTCGCAGCTGACCGCGACCGGGAAATCCATGAAGTGGCGCACAATTGGCCCAGCGTTGTCTGGGTTAGCGGAAGGTTTGGCAGGCCGGGATGTCCCTGTCCAATCGCACTCTAGCGACTCCTTGTGGTGGGCCTTGGTCGCCAGCTGTACAGTGTTTCCTCCAACACATTGGTGCGGCTGGCTTCCGGGTTAAGCAAGCAGTGTATCAAGAAGCAGTGCGGCTTGGCAGGGTCGTGTTTCAATGGATGCATGGCTCTCGACCTTCGCCTCTCCCGAGTCCGTATGGGAGTTGCAGCGATGGGACAAGACTGTAACTACCAATTGGACACCACAAAATTGGGGAGAAAAAGTGGTAAAAAGAACACACAAAAAAAATGAACTGAAGGATGCATATTTTCATGTGCTATACATCCTCCCAATCGCCCTATCGCCCACACCTTTTTTATGGTGGTGAAGGCGGCTTTGGCATCGGTGTGGTGCCAGGAGATCAGAGTATTGGCCTGTCTGGACGATTGGCTGGTCATAGCAGAGTCGAGGGAACAGGGGGAGTGCCACACTGACACGCTGGTTTGTCATATTCAGTCTCTGGGGTTCATAGTGAATCACAAGAAAAGTTGTTTGACTCCGGCTCAGTGCATTTAGTTTCTGGGTCTTGTTCTGGACTCATTTCTGAATCAAAGCATTGTTGTCCCAACAGAGGGGGGTCGCATTCCGGCTCTGTCTGGCACGGTTTCAGCTGGGGCATTCAGTGCCTTATCACTTGTCCCTGAGGTTATTGGGTCTGATGGCCTCTATGACAGCTGTGGTGCCTCTGGGACTTTTGTTGATGCGTCTGTTTCAGGGCTGGGTGATTGCTACACGTATGGACGCATGTCGCCACTGTCATCGGTTGCTTAAGGTATCCTCGTCGTGCCTAAAGGCATTGACTCCTTGGAGAGACCCACGACTGCTGTTGCAGGGGGTTCTCATGGGCCGGGTAGTGTCCTGCAGGGTGATCACGACAGACGCATACTTACTGGGATGAGGAGCGCTGTGTGTGAGCTACTCGGAAAGAGGGATTTGGTCAACAGGGCAAAGGACGCTGCATATACATTACCTACAACTGCTGACAGTTTTGCTAGTGCTGAGGCATTTCCTTCAGATGTTGGAGGGTGATCATGTGTTGCTAAGGTCCGACAACAGGACGGTTGTGGCATAAATATATTTTATATTGGAGATTCTTTAAAGTAGCCACCCTTTGCCTTGATGACAGCTTTGCACACTCTTGGCATTCTCTCAAACAGCTTCATGATGTAGTCACCTGGAAAGCATTTCAATTAACAGGTGTGCCTTGTTAAAAGATAATTTGTGGAATTTCTTTCCTTCTTAATGCGTTTGAGCCAATCAGCTGTGTTGTGACAAGGTAGGAGTGGTATACAGAAGATAGCCCTATTTGGTAAAAGTCCATATTATGGCAATAACAGCTCAAATAAGCAATGAGAAGCAACAGTCCATCTTTACTTTAAGACATGAAGGTCAGTCAATCCGTAAAATTTAAAGAACTTTGAAAGTTTCTTCAAGTGCAGTGGCAAAAACCATCAAGTGCTATGATGAAACTGGCTCTCATGGGGACCGCCACAGGAAAGGAAGACCCAGAGTTACCTCTGCTGCAGAGGATAAGTCCATTAGAGTTATCAGACTCAGAAATTGCAGCCCGAATAAATGCTTCACAGAGTTCAAATAACAGACACATCTCAACATCATATCTCGTAATAGCGCCGGAGAGGATGGCTGCCGTTTCATGGTCTCTTAACCAACCGTGCTATTTTGTTTTATTTTCCACATTTTTTGTAACGTATTGTGTACATAATGTTGCTGCTACAGTCACTTATGACCGAAAAGAGCTTCTGGAAGTCAGAACAGCGATTACTCACCTTGAACTGGTCGAAGAATTTCTCTTTAATGAGTCGGACGAGAGGGATTTACTCCAGACACCCGAACAGGCCCTCATCCCCATCATTCACAGGAGAAAGAGACGGAAAAGATATCGCGGAAAGAGATCGGGGTGCCTTGTAAGGATCCGCCGACGAGTGGCTAATCTGCCCTTGCCATCCGTACTACTGGCCAACGCACAATCGCTGGGAAATAAATTGGACAAGCTAAATAAACGTATATCCTACCAACAGGACTTTAAAAACTGTAATAACTTCTGTTTCACTGAGTCGTGGTTGAACGACGACATGATTAACATACAGCTGGCGGGTTACACATTGCATCGGCAGGATAGAACAGCAGCCTCTGGTAAGACAAGGGGTGGCGGTCCATGCATATTTGTAAAAAACAGCTGGTGCACGATATCTAAGGAAGTCTCTAGGTTTTGCTTGCCTGAGGGAGAATATCTCATGATAACCTGTAGACCACACTATCTATCTAGTGAGTTGTCAACTGTATTTTTTGTAGCTGTCTACATACCACCACAGACCGATGCTGGCACTAAGACCACACTCAATGAGCTGTGTACCGCCATAAGCAAAGAGGAAAATGCTCATCCAGAGGCGGCGCTCCTAGTGGCCGGGTACTTTAATGCAGGGAAACTTCACTCTGTTTTTCCTAATCTCTATCAGTATGTTAAATGTGCAACCAGAGGTTGAAAAAATTCTAGACCACCTTTACTCCACACACAGAGACGCATATAAAGCTCTCCCTCGCCCTCCATTTGGCAAATCTGATCATAATTCTATCCTCTTGATTCCTGTTTACAAGCAAAATTTAAAGCAGGAAGCACCAGTGACTCGGTTCAAAAAAAAGGTGGTCAGATGAAGCAGATGCTAAGCTACAGGACTGTTTTGATTGCACAGACTGGAATATGTTCAGGGATTCTTCCGATGGCATTGAGGAGTATACCACATCAGTCACTGGCTTTATCAATAAGTGCATAGAGGACGTCGTTCCCTCAGTGCCTGTACGTACATACCCCAACTAGAAGCCATGGATTACAGGCAACATCCGCACTGACCTAAAGGGTAGAACAGCCACTTTCAAGGAGCGGGACTCTAACCCGGAAGCTTATAAGAAATCACGCTCTGCCCTCCGACGAACCATCAAACAGGCAAAGAGTCAATATAGGACTAAGATCGAATCATACTACACCGGCTCCAATGCTCGTCGGATGTGACAGGGCTTCCAAACTATTACAGACTACAAAGCCAAGAGCTGCCCAGTGACACAAGCCTACCAGACGAGCTAAATTACTTCTATGCTCGCTTCGAGGCAAGTAACACTGAAACATGCATGAGAGCACCAGCACCATCTCCGCAGCCGATGTGAGTAAGACCTTTAAACAGGTCAAAATGAACAAGGCCGCAGGGCCAGACGGATTACCAGGACATGTACTCCGAGCATGCGCTGACCAACTGGCAATTGTCTTCACTGACATTTTCAACCTCTACCTGTCTGAGTCGGTAATACCAACATGTTTTAAGCAGACCACCATAGTCTCTGTGCCAAAAACACAGGGTAACCTGCCTTAATGACTACCGACCCGTAGCACTCAGTCTAGCCAAGAAGTGCTTCGAAAGGCTGGTCATGGCTCACATCAACACCATTATCCCAGAAACCCGAGACCCAATCCAATTTGCATATGGCCCCAACAGATCCGCAGATGATGCACTCTCTATTGCACTCCACACTGCCCTTTCACACCTGGACAAAAGGAACATCTATGTGAGAATGCTATTCATTGACTATAGCTCAGCGTTCAACACCATATTTCCCTCAAAGCTCATCACTAAGCTAAGGAACCTGGGACTAAACACCTCCCTCTGCAACTGGATCTTGGACTTCCTGACGGGCCGC
Organism: Salvelinus namaycush; assembly: GCF_016432855.1. NCBI lineage: Eukaryota > Metazoa > Chordata > Actinopteri > Salmoniformes > Salmonidae > Salvelinus > Salvelinus namaycush. The sequence continues at coordinate 24,441,502 of NC_052327.1, forward strand.
ACCCAGGTGGTAAGGATAGGTAACAACACATCCGGCACACTGATCCTTAACACGGGGGCACCTCAAGAGTGCGTGGTCAGTCCCCTCCTGTACTCCCTATTCACTCATGACTGCACGGGCAGGCACAACTCCAACACCATCATCAAGTTTGCCAATGACACAACAGTGGTAGGCCTGATCACCAACAACAATGAGACAGCATATAGGAAGGAGGTCAGAGACCTGGCCATGTGGTGCCAGGACAACAACCTGTCCCTCAATGTGGTCAAGACTAAGGAGATAATTGTGGACTACAGGAAAAGGAGGACCGAGCACGCCCCCATTCTTATCGACAGGGCTGTAGTGGAGCAGGTTGAGAGCTTCAAGTTCCTTGGTGTCCACATCACCAACAAAATAACATGGTCCAAGCACACCAAGACAGTCGTGAAGAGGGCCCGACAAAACATATTCCCCCTCAGAAGACTGAAAAGATTTGGCATGGGTCCTCAGATCCTCAAAAGGTTCTACTGCTGCACCATCGAGAGCATCCTGACTGGTTGCATCACTGCCTGGTATGGCAACTGCTCGGCCTTCGACCGCAAGGCACTACAGAGGGTAGTGGGTACTGCCCAGTACATCACTGGGGTTGAGCTTCCTGCCATCCAAGACCTCTATACCAGGCCGTGTCAGAGGAAGGCCATAAGACTATGCATAAGTAACTTTAATAACTCTACCCACATGTATATATTACCTCAATTACCCCGACTAACCGGTGCCCCCGCACATTGACTCTGTACCGGTACCCCCTGTATACAACCTCACTATTGTTATTTTTCTGCTGCTCTTTAATTATGTGTTACTTTATTTCGTATTTTTTGGTATTTTTTCTTAAAACTGCATTGTTGGTTAAGGGCTTGTGAGTAAGCATTTCACTGTAAAGTCTACACCTGTTGTAGTCGGTGCATGTGACAAATACAATTTGATTTGATTTGATCTTCTGTTCAGGGGCGGCAGGTAGCCTAGTTGTTAGAGCATTGGACTAGTAACTGAAAGGTTGCAAGATCGAATCCCCGAGCTGACAAGGTAAAAATCTGTCGTTCTGCCTCTGAACAAGGCAGTTAACCCACTGTCCCTAGGCCGTCATTGTAAATAAGAATTTGTTCTTAACTGACTTGCCTAGTTAAATAAAGGTAAAAAAAAAAAAAAGAGGGGACAGCATCAATCAGGCCTTCATAGCCGAATTGCTGCAAAGAACCACTAGTAAAAAGGACATCAGTAATAAGAAGAGACTTGCTTGTGCCAAGAAACACGGCAATGGATATTAGAATGGTGGAAATCTGTCTGATCAGTCCAAATTTTAGATTTTTGGTTCCAACTGCCGTATCTTTGTGAGACGCAGAGTAGGTGAACGGATGATCTCTGCATGTGTGGTTCCCACCGTGATGCATGGAGGAGGAGGTGTGATGGTGTGGGGGTGCTTTTCTGGTGACACTGTCAGTGATTTATTTATAGTTCAAGGCACACTTAACCAGGATGGCTACCACAGCATTCTGCAGCGATACACCATTACATTTGTTTTGCACCCCCTTGGGACTATAATTTGTTTTTCAACAGGACAATGACCCAACACACCTCCAGGCTGTGTAAAGGCTAATTGACCAAGAAGGAGAGTGATGTAGTGCTGCACCAGATGACCTGGCCTCCACAATCACCCGACCTCACCCCAATTGAGATGGTTTGGGATGTGTTGGACCACAAAGTGAAGGAAAAGAACGCCAGCAAGTGCTCAGTATATGTGGGAACTCATTCAAGATGGTTGGAAAAGCATTCCAGGTGAAGCTGGTTGAGAGAATGCCAAGCGTGTGCAAAGCTGTCATCAAGGCAAAGAGTGGCTACTTTGAAGAACCTAAAATCTAAAATATATTTTGATTTGTTTAACACTTTTTTGGTTACTACATGATTCCATATGGGTTATTTCATAGTTTTGATGTCTTCACATTTATTCTATAAATAGTAAAAATAAAGAAAAACCCTTGAATGAGTAGGTGTGTCCAAACTTTTGACTGGTACTGTATATGGATAGGACCAAGGATATCTGCGTTTGTGACCAGCTTTTTGTCTATTTCGGTAATTCATCTCGCGCTAGGGCGCTTCTAAGCAGCGTCTTTCTCATTGGATTGTGGAGCCTACAGTATATCTCTGGCATATGACAGCAAAGGACAAGGTTTGCTCAGCAGTGTGCGTGCTCACTCCACTGAGGGTGTGACGGTGTTAGGCAGTGTTCAGGGGATGAGAATTGGTGATATCTGTGCTGCAACGAGTTGGGGTTCCCCACATACCTTTGTGATGTTTAATCACTTGGATGCATCTGTTCCCAATACGGCTCATAGTGTTCTTCTGGCTGGGTCCAGGAGTATGTTAGGCAGTGCACAGATAATGCTTTTATCCGGGATACCATAGTTTCCCTGGGGGTTTGAGCCGACACGTGACGCATTATCAAGTCACTGCAAGTGCTCTGTTGTTAGAACTTCGTTCCCTCCATCAGGGAACAGTAGTTACATTGATAACTGTACGTTTTTCGGGATAAAAAGAAAACAGGATTCTAGAGGAAAACCTGCTTCAGTCTGTTTTACAATAGACAATGGGAGAAGAATTCACCAGGACAACAACCTACAACTAAAGGCCAAATCTATAGTGGAGTTGCTTAACAAGAAGACAGTGAATGCTCCTGAGTGGCCAAGTTACAGTTTTTTCTTAAATCTGCTTGAAAATCTATGACAAGACTTGATCATTGCTGTCTAGCCATGATCTCTGACAACTTGAGAGAGCTTGAAGAATTTTGAGAAGAATAATGGGAATAATGGGAAAATATTGCACAATCCAGGGGTGCAAAGCTCTTAAAGAGTAACCCAAGAAGACTCACAGCTGTAATAGCTGCCAAAGGTGTATTGACATTGACTCAGGGGGTTGAATACTAATATAATCAAGGTATAGTAGTGTTTTATTTTTCATATTTTTATTTGTTCAAAATACAAATGTTCTTCCACTTTGACAGAGCATTTTGTGTAGATCAATGACAGAAAATCACAATTAAATTAATTTAAATCCCACTTTGTAACGCAACAAAATAGGAAAAAATCCAAGGGGGTGAATACTTATAATACCCACTGTAATTTTGAGATATTTTCATCTCTTTGCACGGCATTCAATTTGTGCCCTCCTCAAATTGCTTTGGAATTGAATTACAAAATCCTTGAAGTTACGGTTTTAAGGCATGACATTGCACCGCCGGCAAAATAACATTTGATTGATTCGTTTTTTTATCCTCACAGGAGTGAATTGGAAAAGCTGCTTTAATTCCAATGCATCCTAATTTGAGGGCTTTAGTCTGCTTAACTTAATTAAAGACAGAAATAATCATATAAAACCAATTTCAAAAGCACATGGTAAAAAAAAAGAGTAATTTATATTCCAAGTAGATATTATCGACTGCAGATATGATGAATGAATCATCTCTTATTCAAGGGTTGATCATCTGGCAATGGAAACAACGTAATATCAATTTCACTGTTGATCCCTATTGTAACAACCCTGACCTTGGAGAAACATATTACCACTGCCAAGCAAGTGGTACAAAAGATATACATATAAACAGGATGGTACAATTTTTATTGGTCACATACACATGTTTAGCAGATTTTATTACGGGTGTAGCGAGATGCTTTTGTTTCTAGCTCTAACAGTGCAGTAATATCTAACAGTAATATCTAACAATACACACAAATCTAAAGTAAGGGAATGGAATTAAGAATATATAAATATTTGGGAGAGCAATGTCAGAGCGGCATAGACTAAGATACAGTAGAAAGGATAGAATACAGTATATACATACAGTTGAAGTCGGAAGTGTACATACACTTAGGTTGGAATCATTAAAACTCGTTTTTCAACCACTCCACAAATTTCTTGTTAACAAACTATAGTTTTGGTAAGTCGGTTAGGACATCTACTTTGTGCATGACACAAGTAATTTTTCCAACAATTGTTTACAGACAGATTATTTCACTTATAATTCACAGTATCACAATTCCAGTGGGTCAGAAGTTTACATACACTAAGTTGACTGTGCCTTTAAACAGCTTGGAAAATTCCAGAAAATGATGTCACGGCTTTAGAAGCTTCTGATAGGCTAATTGACATCATTCGAGTCAATTGGAGGTGTACCTGTGGATGTATTTCAAGGCCTACCTTCAAACTCAGTGCCTCTTTGCTTGACATCATGGGAAAATCAAAAGAAATCAACCAAGACCCCAGAAACAAAATTGTAGACCTCCACAAGTCTGATTCATCCTTGGGAGCAATTTCCAAACGCCTGAAGGTACCATGTTCATCTGTACAAACAATAGTACGCAAGTATAAACACCATGGGACCACGCAGCCGTCATACCGCTCAGGAAGGAGACGCATTCTGTCTCCTAGAGATGAACGTACTTTGGTGCGAAAAGTGCAAATCAATCCCAGAACAACAGCAAAGGACCTTGTGAAGATTCTGGAGTACACAGGTGCAAAAGTATCTATATCCACAGTAAAACGAGTCCTATGTCGACATAACCTGAAAGGCCGCTCAGCAAGGAAGAAGCCACTGCTCCAAAACCGCCATAAAAAAGCCAGACTACGGTTTGCAACTGCACATGGGGACAAAGATCGTACTTTTTGGAGAAATGTCCACTGGTCTGATGAAACAAAAATAGAATTGTTTGGGCATAATGACCCTCGTTATGTTTGGAGGAAAAAAGGGGAGGCTTGCAAGCCGAAGAACACCATCCCAACCGTGAAGCACGGGGGTGGCAGCATCATGTTGTGGGGGTGCTTTGCTGCAGGAGGGACTGGTGCACTTCACAAAATAGATGGCATCATGAGGGAGGAAAGTTATGTGGATATATTGAAGCAACATTTCAAGACATTAGTCAGGAAGTTAAAGCTTGGTCGCAAATGGGTCTTCCAAATGTACAATGACCCCTAGCATACTTCCAAAGTTGTGGCAAAATGGCTTAAGGACAACAAAGTCAATGTATTGGAGTGGCCATTACAAAGCCCTGGCCTCAACCCTATAGAACATTTGTGGGCAGAACTGAAAAAGCGTGTGCGAGCAAGGAGACCTACAAACCTGACTCAGTTACACCAGCTCTGTCAGGAGGAATGGGCCAAAATTCACCCAACGTATTGTAGGAAGCTTGTGGGAGGCTACCTAAAACACTTGACCCAAGTTAAACAATTTAAAGGCAATGCTGCCAAATACTAATTGAGTGTATGTAAACTTCTGACCCACTGGGAATGTGATGAAAGAAATAAAAGCTGAAATAAATCACTCTCTACTATTATTTTGACATTTTACATTCTTAAAATGAAGTGGTGATCCTAACTGACCTAAAACAGGGAATTTTTACTCGGATTAGATGTCAGGAATTGTGAAAAACTGAGCTTAAATGTAGTTGGCTAAGGTGTATGTAAACTTCCAACTTCAAGTGTATGAGATGAGCAATGCAAAATATGTAAACATTATTAAAATGACTAGTGTCCCATTAAAGTGGCCAGTGATTCCAAGTCTATGTATATAGGGCAGCAGCCTGTCTGTGCTAGTGATGGCTATTAAACAGTATTTAACAGTCTAATGGCCTTGAGATAGAAGCTGTTTTTCAGTCTTTCGGTCCCAGATTTGATGCACCTGTACTGACCTCGCCTTCTGGATGATAGCGGGGTGAACAGGCAGTGGCTCGGGTGGTTGTTGTCCTTGATTATCTTTTTGGCCTTCCTGTGACATCGGGGGCTGTATGTGTCCTGGAGTACAGGTAGTTTGCCTCCGGTGATGCGTTGGGCAGACCAGACCACCCTCTGGAGAGCCCTGCGGTTGTGGGTGGTGCAGTTGCTGTACCAAGCGGTGATACAGCCTGACAGGATGATCTCAACTGTGCATCTGTAAAAGTTTATGAGGGTTTTAGGTGCCAAGCTAAATTTTTTCAGCCTCCTGAGGTTGATTAGGCGCTGTTGCACCTTCTTGACAACACTTTCTGTGTGGGTGGACCATTTCAGTTTGCCAGTGATGTGTACACTGAGGAACTTGAAGCTTTCCACCATCTCCACTGCGGTCCCATCGATGTGGATAGGGGAGTGCTCCCTCTGCTGTTTCCTGAAGTGCACGATCAGCTCCTTTGTTTTGTTGACGTTGGGTGAGATGTTATTTTCATGGCACCACACTCCCAGGGCCCTCACCTCCTCCCTGCAGGCTGTCTCGTCATTGTTGGTAATCAGGCCTACTACTGTTGTGTCATCTGCAAACTTGATGATTGAGTTGGAGGCGTGCATGGCCATGCAGTCATGGGCGAACAGGGAGAACAGGACGAGCTGAGCACACATCCTTGTGGGGGACGAGTGTTGAGTATCAGCAAAGCGGAGGTGTTTTTTCCTACCTTCATCACCTGGGAGGCCCGTCAGGAAGTCCAGGACCCAGTTGCACAGGGAAGGTTCAGACCCAGGGCCTCAAGCTTAGTGATGAGCTTATTAGTCACAGTGGGTACAACGTGGGTACAACGTCTCCTATACACTGATAGATAAACTCAGCACAAAAAGAAACGTCCTCGCACTGTCAACTGCGTTTATTTTCAGCAAACTTAACATGTGTAAATATTTGTATGAACATAAGATTCAACAACTGAGACATAAACTGAACAAGTTCCACAGACATGTCACTAACAGAAATGGAATGTGTCCCTGAACAAAGGGGGGTTCAAATCAAAAGTAACAGTCAGTATCTGGTGTGGTCACCAGCTGCATTAACTACCGCAGTGCATCTCCTCCTCATGGACTGCACAAGATTTGCCAGTTCTTGCTGTGAGAGGTTAACCCACTCTTCCACCAAGGCACCTGCAAGTTCCCGGACATTTCTGGGAGGAATGGCCCTAGCCCTCACCCTCCGATCCAACAGGTCCCAGGCGCGCTCAATGGGATTGAGATCTGGGCTCTTCGCTGGCCATGGCACAACACTGACATTCCTGTCTTGCAGGAAATCACTCACAGAACGAGCAGTATGGCTGGTGGCATTGTCATGCTGGAGGGTCATGTCAGGATGAGCCTGCAGGAAGGGTACCACATGAGGGAGGAGGATGTCTTCCCTGTAACGCACAGCGTTGAGATTGCCTGCAATGACACAAGCTCAGTCCGATGATGCTGTGACACACCGCCCCAGACCATGACGGACCCTCCACCTCCAAATCGATCCCACTCCAGAGTACAGGCCTCGGTGTAACGCTTATTCCTTCGACAATAAATGCGAATCCGACCATCACCCCTGGTGAGACAAAACCGCAACTCGTCAGTGAAGAGCACTTTTTTCCAATCCTGTCTGGTCCAGTGACGGTGGGTTTGTGCCCATAGGCGACGTTTTTGCCGGTGATGTCTGGTGAGGACCTGCCTTACAACAGGCCTACAAGCCCTCAGTCCAACCTCTCTCAGCCTATTGCGGACAGTCTGAGCACTGAGGGAGGGATTGTGCGTTCCTGGTGTAACTCAGGCAGTTGTTGTTGCCATCCTGTAACTGTCCCGCAGGTGTGATGTTCGGATGTACCGATCAGTTGTCAAACCTGTCTCCCTGTAGCGCTGTCTTAGGCGTCTCACAGTACGGACATTGCAATTTATTGCCCTTTATTGCCCAATTTATTGCCCTGGCCACAATTTATTGCCCTGGCACGTTCACGCAGATGAGCAGGGACACTGGGCATCTTTCTTTTGGTGTTTTTCAGAGTCAGTAGAAAGGCCTCTTTAGTGTCCTAAGTTTTCATAACTGTGACCTTAATTGCCTACCGTCTGTAAGCTGTTAGTGTCTTAACGACCGTTCCACAGATGCATGTTCATTAATTGTTTATGGTTAATTGAACACGCATGGGAAACAGTGTTTAAACCCTTTACAATGAAGATCTGTGAAGTCATTTGGAATTTTACGAATTATCTTTGAAAGACAAGGTCCTGAAAAAGGGACGTGTCTTTTTTTGCTGAGTTTAGATAGATAGATGTATTACATTACCAAAAGTATGTGGACACCTGCTCCTCTCATTCCAAAATCATGGGCATTAATATGGAGTTGGTACCCCCTTTGCTGCCACAACAGCCTCCACTCTTCTGGGAAGACTTTCTAATAGATGTTGGAAAATTGGTGCGGGGACTTGCTTCCATTCAGCCGCAAGAGCATTAGTGAGGTCGGGCACTGATGTTGGGCGATTAGGCTGGCACGCAGTCTGCGTTCTAATTCATCCCAAAGGGGTTCGATGGGGTTGAAGTCAGGGCTCTGTGCAGGCCGGTCAAGTTCTTCCACACCGAACTGTTTCCACAAAGTTGGAAGCACAGAATCGTTTAGAATGTCAAGGGGCCTAGCCCGAACCATGAAAAACAGCCCCAGACCATTATTCCTCATCCACCAAACTTTACAGTTGGCACTATGCATTCGGGCAGGTAGCGGTCTCCTGGCATCCACCAAACCCAGATTCGTCCGTTGGAATGTCAGATTGTGAAGCGTGATTCATCACTCCAGATAACGAGTTTCCCCTGCTCCAGAGTAAAATGGCGGCGAGCTTTACACCATTCCAGCCGACACTTTGTATTGCGCATGGTGATCTTAGGCTTGTGTGCGGCTGCACACAATGATGAACAGTTCTTGTGCTGACCGTTGCTTCCAGAGGCAGTTTGGAATTCGGAGTGTTGCAACCGAGGACAGGCGATTTCTACGCGCTATGCACTTCAACACTCCACGGTCCCCTTCTGTGAGTCTACCACTTCGTGGCTGAGCCGTTATCGCTCCTAGACGTTTCCACTTCACAATAACAGCACTTACAGTTGACCGGGGAAGCTCAAGCAGGGCATAAATTTGACGAACGGACTTGTTGGAAAGGTGGCATCCTATGACGGTGCTATGTTGAAAATCACTGAGCACTTCAGTATGGCCATTCTACTGCCAATGTTAGACTATGGAGATTGCATGGCTGTGTTCTCGATTTATACACCTGTCAGCAACGGGTGTGGCTGAAATAGCAGAATCCACTAATTTGAAGGGGTGTCCACATACTTTTGTATATATTAATGGTGTGATTGGTATGATGATTTCCTCCTTTTTTTGATGGGACTGCAGTTCAATCGGGTGCATATAGTATAGAATAGATAGATATATCTAGGATCAGCTTGCCCTCCGCACGATTCCATTGGTGCATTTTTAGTTGCTAACCCCGCCCACTTGTCATGTCACATGATCTTGTGACCTGCGCTAGCCTAGCTTTACGGTTCAGTGTTTGCAAACAAACATTAGCCCGTTTGGTAAAATACATAGCACAATTTTGTTATTTTCCCACAGGTTCTTTAGCGATTAGTCCCACCTGGCTAAGGTGCAATGTCGTCGTGGGGACAAGGCGGCAGACGGCCTCAACCCAAACGAAGGGTAAGTGGCTAGCAAGCTACCATTAGTTGGCTAGTGAGCTGGCTAACTGTTATTAGCTAGTTAGCTAACATTAGCCTCATTCAGTTAAATTCTAGTTATCCTAACTAGCTAGATAATAAACTAGCTATGACTATAGTCATCTTTGTAGCTACCCTAACTAACGCTAGCTAGCTATTAACCGGATAGCTAGCTATTGTGTAAGCAAATTGTGAGTGTGTAACGTTAGCTAACTCAAATTTCAAGGAATGGCTAGGCGTAGAGCTGAAATTAGCTAGCTAGTTATGATGCTAATAGCTGGCTAACTGTAAATCTCCTTCTTTAGTAGTTAAACCTCTTCGACCATTTCGAAGACCAGCACCATACCCCGTGAGAGAAGACTGGATGAACGACCACAAGGACTCTGAGCGGTAGTTAACTTGTAATCTGTAACTTAATGTTATCAAAATTGTTAGTTATCAATATAGCTAACGTTAGCTAAACAGTCTGCCAACATCCCGTGGTTGACTGTTAATAAATGTTAATGGCAGGTTGGAGGGATGATGGTGAGGTGACGCACCGAAACATGTGAAAGGTTGCATTAATCAAATCTGGTATCAGGATAAAATGTGATTCAAAGTCACCAAATATACTTTAAGTATTTTTATTTAACATAAGCTCAGAATGGTAAATGCAATTTTCGTATATACGGGTTCACTGTATCACAAAGCAGGGAACTGACTGAAATAGTACAGACATCTTCTTTTATACTGTGTCAGGGGTAGTTCCAACTTTAGAGTTGGCCTGTCACAGTAGAGGCTTAGCGTGGTTTAAACTTGCTAGCCTATCGGTGGTGCCCAGACACAGCACTCAGGATTCAAATGTCCGGAATGGTGTTTGTGAAGATTGAGCTGATTTGTTGGTTTCTACACATTCCTCAGTTCCTGTCTTCTTGTTATTCAGCATTTTTCCATCTTGTCTCAACCTTGTGGTTTGCACAGTCGACACCCTAGATTAACAACAGCTTTTCTGCAGTCACGCTATGTTTTGTGATTAACATGTCCTTTTTCTATAAGGCATATATTTATGTTAAAAGAGAACAAAACCATCCTTCACAAACATGAATGCAAAGGTTTTGTATTATTACACCATAATCGGCTAATGACAGATACAGTACTTGGGGTGTTATGCTGTCCGCTCCATTTTAAGAATAAAGTAGGCACACCTGTGTGTAGGAAGGGGTGAAAAACTCCAGGCCTAGTAAGGTTTTTGTTTACAAGGGAGCTACTGTAACATTTTTACTTTAAATGCAACATGTAAAGTGTGCTGAAAAAAAGCTTATTTCTCTCAATTTTGCACACATTTGTTTACATCCCTATTAGTGAGCATTTTTTCTTTGCCAAGATAATCCATTCACCTGACAGTTGTGGCATATCAAGAAGCTGATTAAACAGCATGATCATTACACAGATCCACTTTGTGTTGGGGACAAAAGGCCACTCAAAAATGTGCACTTTTGTCACACAAAACAATGCCACAGATTTATCTTGTTTTGGGGGAGTGTGCAATTTGTATGCTGACTGCAGGAATGTCCGCCAGAGCTTTTGCCAGATAATTGAATGTTAATTTCTCTACCATAAGCTGCCTGCAACGTAATTTTAGAGAAATTGGCAGTACGTCCAACCGGGCTCACAACCGCAGACCATGTGTATCCACGCCAGCCCAGGACCTCCACATCCATCTTCACCTGCGGGATCGTCTGAGACCAGCCACCCGAAAAGCTGATGAAACTGGGTTTGCACAACCGAAGAAGTTCTGCACAAACTGTCAGAAGGAAGCTCATCTGCGTGCTTGTCATCTTCACCAGGGTATTGACCTGACTAAAGTTTGGTGTCGTAACCGACTTCAGTGAGCAAATGCTCTCCTTTGATGAATGCTGGAGAAGTGTGCTCTTCATGTTTGAATCCCGGTTTCAACTGTACCGGGCAGATGGCAGACAGCATTGTATGGTGTCGTGTATGGTGTCGTAGGGAGGGGCAGTTCCTCTTGCTGCTCCTTAGGCAAGCACCATGGTCTTGTAGTGGTTGCGAGTTTCGACTGGAAACCAGTGGAGTGTGCGGAGGAGCGATTGACACAACATAATTTAGGAAGGTTGAACACAAGGATTGCTGCAGTGTTCTGGATAAGTTTCAGGGGTTTGATGGCACTAGCGGGTGAGTTGCAGTAGTCCAGATGGGAGATGACAAAGGCCTGGATTAGGACCTGCGCCGCTTCCTGTGTGAGGTGGTGTCGTACGAGGGGCTGGCGCGAGTCACTGCTTTGATATTTGCAGAGAGCGACAGGGTGTTGTCCAGGGTCACGCCAAGGTTATTTGCACTCTGGGAGGGGGCCACTGGAGTTGCCAACTGTGATGGAGAGGTCTTGTTGCGGGCAGGCCTTCGCCGGGAGGAAGAGCAGCTCTGTTTTGTTGAGCTTAAGGTGGTGGGCTGACGTCCAAGCTAAGATATCTGCCAGGCACGCAGATGCGTTTCAAAACACGGTTGTCAGGGGGGGAGAAATGTTTTTAGTGTCATCCACATAGCAATGATAGAAGAGGCCGTGTGAGGATTTGACAGCCGAGTAGGGTTAGGGTCAAGAAGATGGTTCTGAGAGGGATAGCGAGGGACTGCTCTTTGTGAAGGGATACTGGTCTGTTTGATGTCATAGGGGTCGATGTTGGTTTCTTGAGGAGCAGAGGGGCTCTGGACATTTTGAAGTAAGAAGGGGTGCAGCCAGTGGTCAGGGATGAGAAATGGAAGACTGTCTCCAGAGATGATCGGGATGAGGGGTTGGGGTCGATCGGGCAGGTTGTCGGGTGGCTGGACCGCACTAGTCTCAGGATTTCATCTGGATAGAGAGGGAAGAAAGAGGTCAATGTGTGTTGTAGTTTTGTGGGAGTGGGACCAGTGGACTCTAGGCTGAGTGAATGAGGAGCAGATGTCGTCAACCTTTTGTTTTTCAAAGTGGTTGACCAAGTCATCCTCAGAGGTTCGGGGTGGAGGATTGAGGGAGGAAGGTGGGAGTTTCCTGGGGTTCGACGCAGAAGCTTGTGATAGAAAGTGGCTTTAGCAAAGTATACAGAAGAGAATGTAGAGAGGAGGGATTGAAAGCATGATAGGTCCTCTGGAAGTTTAGTTTTCCTTAATTTTTGCTCTGCTGTCCGCAGCCCTTTTCTGTAAGCTTGCAATGAGTCACTCACCCACTGGGCACACACTGGTTGATCAACGTTGGTTCCACGTCGTTATTAATAACATTTTTGGAGCTTAGGGCACCAGGTATTCCCAGGCGGTCTCCCATCCCAGTACTAACCAGGACCGACTCTGAACAGGTGTGTTCAGGGTGGTATGGCCACCAGCTTATTTTTTTTACTTAGTTTTCTCCCCGAATTAGGTCCCTTGGCTCATCTCTGCGGCGACTCAATGGGCTCGAAGGTTGTGTCATGCGTCCTCTGAAACATGACCTGCCTGGCCGCCTACTTATCACATTGCTCGCTTAACCCGGATGTCAGCCGTACCAATGTGTCGGAGGAAACACTGTTCGACTGATGACCGTTATAAGCTTGCAGGCGCCCGGCCCTGCCACAAGGAGTCTCTAGGGCACAATGAGCCAAGGAATGCCCCACCGGCCAAACCCTCCCCTTCCCCGGACGGCGCTGGGACAATTGTGTGCCCTCCTATGGGGCTCCCAGTCACGGCCAGTTGTGACACAGCCTGTGATCGAACCCCACTTCATTGCAGTGCTTTTGACCTCTGCGCCATCCAGGACCTTTGTCATTGAAATTACTTGATTCAATGTTGAATTGCTGTCTGTGCCCAGTGGGCAGCCACAAAGGGGAGGGGACAGTGAGTCATAGGATGCAGAGTAGAAGGGGGGGGGGGAGCAATGATTGAGATGGTACATGACCATCACTTCATGCATGAATGTGTTACTCTTTCAGTTATGAGGAGTTAGACCAACAGCATGACTACTCCGGTAACAATGTGGACTATGAATGATATCAACAAAATGGAAAGCTCACATTTCTCTTATGTGGTCTATCAACGAAACGTGTTTATTTGCCAAGAACGGGAAGATCCTTTAAGTCTCTGTGGCGCTTATACACTCAAACCAATCTGCATTTTCAAATAGAAGTTCTGGTAACCTTTATTGTAACGTTAGGTTTTAATTTTCTACAGTATGTAGCCTGCTTTAGCACTGCTTGGTAGCTACTTACACGTGTAAATAGTAGTAACAGGACAGAATTTGCTGTCATTCTTAAATGCAAACATATAATCATTTCCATGCTGAAAAGTTTGACACTCACAAATATAAGAATGTTAGTTGAATATAGCCTACCAAAAAATGCCCAGCCTTAACACTATCTACTGATATTTATTATTTTCTTCAGTGTGCTATGAAGTTGTATGTTCTCTCAATGTTAAATACTGTAAACCCGAATGTCCTATTCAATGACATCCTTACATTGTTAACTCACACTCATCTTGGTCCTTGTGGACAAAACTTTATGCATACTGTATTTTGAAATTGTCACCCCAGGCCAAAAAGCATTGCTGAGCAGGAAAGACCTACATACTGAGAAATTCAATATGTGCAATGTTAATCAACAATAGTCTGTGTTAATGAAGCAGAGGTTTAAGTTTTATTAGCCGTATGTATGGGGTACACATGGTGTACACTGTCCAATGAAATGCTTACGTACAGGTTCCTTCTGGACAATGCAACAACAATAAGAAAAGATAAGAATACGATCATAAAGTAAATGGCTCAGTAAAATAGATTAAACATTCATCACAGGTGTTGCTATGATATGTGCTTGTTGTGGGCTTCAAGAGACCTCATTGTCCCACCCTCCTCAACATATTCTATTTTACTCACAGTAGACAAGTGGTTTGCATGACAATTGTAACTGGTCAGTATATACTGTTTGTGCTCTTTCAACACTGTCGTAAGATGTTTAAGAACAGACAAACGATAAGCATATTTACAATCAATGCACAGCAGCAAGTAACGAACTCACAGCTTTATTGAATCAACCTATCACATCCATTTTTACAATATTAGGCCTATGGCTATATCAAGCTATCCTGCTCTTCACTGGTCACTTAACTACAACTTGATGAGAGTTACGATTCAGTTTAGGTGTGAAAAGTTGAGTTGTCTTCGTGTGGTTGTTGACGCCAGGCCTGGACATGCTGCTGCAGAGCTGCTCCTCTCACACGTCATGTCTGTGTATCCCTCTGTCTGTGTGCAGAAGTCAATAACCAGCTTTCTTCTCTTCTTTCAAAAGGATTACCCCAAATCGATAGGTCACTGTTTGCAGGACCGCGGCCTCTCAGTGGAAATGATTTACCTGCAGGCGGAGTCGGGCCTGACCCGGGCCCTACAAGATCTCCACTCCGACGGTTCCCCCTTATGTATTCTCGTCGAACAGACCAATGTAGCTCTGTCCTCGTGCACAGTAATCATATTTTCAGAATCCTTCAAAAGTAAGTCCCCACAGTCACCTGCCCCCTTTTAACAAAGCAATTACAATGCATCTCTAAAAGAACAATAATACCCCAAACCAAACATTCCTGATAATGATTGTAAATTGAGACAATTTGAGGGCAAAGAACATGACATGTTTCCATGGAGATTTAGTTCCATTCTGTGGTTGTCCTCAGAACTCAGTGGTTCACAGTTAAGACCGCCTCATCATCAAAGGCTCTCACATTATACTTCCATACATAGCTTTATTCACCAAAATATTAATTTAGGTTTGAAATAATTCACAAACACATGCAGTAACATTAGACGGCTATAAATTGCTTGATATAAATCCCCAGGAAATGTTAAACGAGCAAAGAGTGTGACAATGACCATTCTTAAAATGTATTTGGCTTATGTTATAAATAGCTTCTTAAAGGTGTACTATACAGCTTAGAAATATCTGAAATAGCTCTCGATTTACCTTTTTTAATAAAAATATTTAGTGCAGGGACGTGAAGTCATATTAAATTGTTGAATGAGAATCATCCGTGTAAAAGGAAGATCCTGTTTTGTATACACTGAATGTGGCCAGAACATCCACTTACCAGTTGACAAGTAACTTTACAGCTTCAAACAAGGTTCCAAAAAAATTATGTATTATGCCCCTTTCATTTAGTGGTGCCATTTTTATTTGAACGTATATCATATACAGTGCATTCGGAAAAGTATTCAGACCCAATGACTTTTTCCACATTTTGTTACATTTTACAGCCTTAAGCTAAAATGGACTTAATATATATTTTTCCCCTCGATCTACACACCATACCCCATAATGACAAAGCGAAAACAGGTTTTTAGAAATGCTGTTAGACTTAAAATTGAACTCAGGTATCGTGTTTCCGTTGATGTTTCTACAACTGTCTATATAAGGTCCCACAGTTGACAGTGCATGTCAGAGCAAAAACCAAGCCAAGAGGTCAACGGAATTGTCCGTAGCGCTCCGAGACAGAATTGTGTCGATGTACAGATCTGAGGATGGGTACAAAAACATTTCTGCAACATTCAAATCAAATTTTATTGGTCACGTGCCAAATACTACAGGTGTAGACCTTACTTATACGCCCTTAACCAACGATGCAGTTTTAAGAAAATATTTTAAAAAAAAAATGTAAGTAAGATAAGAAAAACAAATAATTGAAGGTCCCCAAGAACACAGTGGCTTCCATCATTCTTAAATGGAAGAAGTTTGGAATCACTAAGACTCTTCCTAGAGTTGGCTGCCCAGCAAGAATGATGGAGGCCACTGTGTTCTTGGGGATCTTCAATGCTGCAGAATTCTTTTGGTACGCTACCCCAGATCTGTGCCTCGACACAATCCTGTCTCGAAGCTCTACGGACAATTCCTCCGACCTCATTGCTTGGTTTTTGCTCAGACATGCACTGTCAACTGTGGGACCTTATAAAGACAGGTGTGTGCCTTTCCAAATCATGTCCAATCAATTGAATTTACCACAGGTGGACTCCAATCAAGTTGTGGAAACATCTCAAGGGTGATCAATGGAAACAGGATGCAGCTGAGCTCAAATTCGAGTCTCCTAGCAAAGGGCCTGAATACTCATGTAAAATAAAGTATTTCTGTTATTTTTTATACTTTAGCAAAAATATCTAAACCTGTTTTCGCTTTGTCGTTATGGGGTATTGTGTGTACATTGAAGGGGGGGGGGGGAATGTAACACAATGTGGAATAAGTCAAGGGGTCTGAATGCACTGTATAAACTAAAACTATTTTATGAGAACTGGGCTATATAATCATGAACAACAGCCTAAATGGAGGTATTTCTTAAATTCTATATTATGAACAAATACTATTTAAAAGTAGTTTAAGACCTTCAAAGAAGTTATACTAATTATTCGCTTAAAATATTTGGAATTCGTTTTGCTATCCACCACATCCATACCTGCTTTAAAAATATGGCATTGTTATAGGCCTAGCTAGAGCATCATATTTTATGTATATCCTAAACTCTCAAATAATCTTCAAAGATGCCCTTATTTCCGCTACCTAAAACAAAGATATCCTTTAAACAATATTTCAAATAATATCTGTACATTGAAATAACAAAATACTGTATAGTAGTTCAGTACCTCACAGGATTTCAGTGTTTTTTTGTTGTTGTGATATCTGCAGGTACAAATTATTTAACGTGGCAATTCTGACATTTTGCATTGCAATTTTCCATTTCTGTCGAGTTTGTCACAAATGCGCGGATGGGAAAGTTTGACGTGGGTTGATTTGAACCATATGTCATAAAGGTGCAGTGATTGGTTAAAATTGTTGGCCCTCTTTTTGTAGTGAGGTTCTGACACTTATGCGGTAGCCTAATATTTTGGTATTTTACTGTTTTATGAGATAATAGTGCGGTGAACGGTCAAATTTGCAAGCCCTCGCGTAATATGCGGGGAGTTGTTGATTTGAGGGAAAAAATCACAGTATCGCAAAATCCTGGACAGACTGATTTATACACAAATGAACTAACCTTTTTTCTACTTATATAACATACCAATAACAAATGTATATAATTTTACTCTACATTAACAACAAAACATTTACCCTAATTAAATATATTACCGGTATTCAAAGTAAATTTATGACTTTTTTTTGTCGATTTATTATAGAGTACAGAATCTGTTTTGAACACATGCTTTGCACAGACACACATCACATCATTCCCAATCTACTGTAAATCTTCCAATAAATTGCATTAAGCTTTCAGTGAAAGAAAATAACAGGCAATCACTATTGTCATGCATTGAATTTTCACCTGACACCAAAATTAAACTCCATATAAAGAGAAACTGGAAGAAGTGCAACATAACAGAGCAAAGCCTCCTGTATGATTAACTTAATATATTTATAATAATATTTTAACTTTGACCTTCAAACCCCTCTTCTTCTAGTCTCCCGCAACATGCCCAAGGAACATGCCATGGACTTTGTGTGGGCTTGGAAAGCGGATGCAGCAGAATGACCCTGCAGAAACGGGGGCGCAGGCGGCCGAGCTGGTGGATGACTACCTAGAGAAGGTGGAGAAGCATGCTGTGCCCTCTGACACCCGCCAGCTGCTCTTCCTGGCCGATGGAGTCCACCTGTACCCCGAGGAGCTGAGCACCATTGCAGAGTATCTCCACAACCGCCAGGACCATCTGCAAGGTGCAGCCACACAACCATAGTGTACATATGCACAGTACAGTCTTTTTATTTAGGACAGCAAATGATATGACCCAAAGTATGTGGAAACTTGCTCGTCAAACATCTCATTCCACATTCATTGGCATTAATATGGAGTTGGTGCCCCCTTTGCTGCTATAGCATCCTCCACTCTTCTGGGTAGGCTTTCCAATAGCTGTTGGAACATTGCTGCGGGAACTTGCTTCCATTCAGCCACGAGCATTAGTGAGGTCAGGCGATTAGGCCTGGCTCGCAGTTGGCGTTCCAATTCATCCCAAGGTGTTCGATGGGGTAGAGGTCAGTTTCTGTGCAGGCCAGTCAAGTTAACACACCAATCTCGAAAAACCATTGCTGTATGGACCTCGCTTTGTGCACGGGGGCATTGTCATGATGAAACAGGAAAGGGCCTTCCCAAACTGTTGCTACAAAGTTGGAAGCACAGAATCATCTAGAATGTCATTGTATGCTGTAGCATTAAGATTTCCCTTCAGTGGAACTAAGGAGCCTAGCCTAACCCCAAAACAGCCCCAGACCATTATTCCTCCTCCACCAAACTTTACAGTTGGCACTTTGCAATCGGACAGGTAGCGTTCTCCTGGAATCCTCCAAACTCAGATTTGTCTGTTGGAATGCCAGAGGGTGAAGCGTGATTCATCACTCCAGAGAACACGTTTCACCTGCGCCATAGTCCAATAGCGGCGAGCTTTACACCACTCCAGCCAACACTTGGCGTTGTGCATGGTGATCTTAAGCTTGTGTGTGGCTGCTCGGCCATGGAAACACATTTCATGACGCTCAAGGCGAACAGTTCCTGTGCTGACGTGCTTCCAGAGGTAGTTTGGAACTCGTAAGTGAGTGTTGCAACCGAGGACAGACTGTTTTTACGTGCCTCGTGCTTCAGCACTCAGAGATCCCGTTCTGTGAGCTTGTGTGGTCTACCACTTCTGAGTTGCTGCTCCTAGACGTTTCCACTTCACAATAACAGCACTTACAGTTGACCGGGGCAGCTCTAGCAGGACAGAAATTTGACGAACTGACTTGTTGGAAAGGTGGCATCCTATGACGGTGCCACTTTGAAGTCACTGAGCTCTTTAGCAAGGCCATTCTACTGCCAATGTTTGTCTATGGAGATTTCATGGCTGTGTGCTTGACTTTATATACCTGTCAGCAACGGGTGTGGCTGAAATAGCTGAATCCACTAATTTGAAGGGTGTCCACATTACTTTTTGTAAATATAGTGTATATCCGTATTTGCTAATACTTCATGTGATTATTGCTTGTCTCTAACTACACCATGCATTGTCATTATGTAGTGGAGATATTGTATTCTTAGACTATCCTAGAAAAGTGACAATGCTGAGTTATAGTAACTGTATTTTTAGGATATCATACTCTCCTATATTGGGTTTTTCTGTTTTGTTCTCTTTCCCAGCCACGTCCACTGAGACAGGTGATGGCCCCCTTCCTGAGAGGACGAAGATGTTGCCTCCTGGTTTAGGGAAACCCCCACCGCTGCTACCCACCCCCTCAGGCCCTCGTGGCAGAGAGACACCCCCTGGGATGAGAGAGCACTCTGCTACCCCCCTCATGACTTCTCCAGGTGAATAACTGTTCTAAAACTAGAAATGTTCTACCGGACAGATGGGCATTAGATGGCAAATGTCTAAAATCAGACTCATGAGTCACTTGTTATGGCTATGATTGTATATGTGCGTGTCGACAGTCTCTGATCTGTTTCCTCTCTAGGCCCATACCCCAAGACCAAGCCCCCTCCACTGCTGTCCATGCACCAGGGTCAAGGGCCCCCTCATGGTCCCCCACCCCCTCGCGCCCCCCTTTCTACACACGGCCTCCACGGTCCATTACATCGAGGACCACCACGGCCCCCGAGGAGCCCCACCCTCACTGAAGAGCCTTCATATGGGACCCCAGCCTGGGCTGTTCACCTGTCCAGGTTAGTCACATGCTTTACTGTTTCATGCCCGTCACGCGTCATCTTAGGTTAGCCTCACTTGTTCCATTAAAATTAAATGTAAGCGTCTTAGAGGAAACGCACCAGAGGGATTTAGAAGTGGGTGGCCGTCCTATCGCCACGGACCATAGAAAACTGGCCGTCATGTTCTTTTCATTTCTTGATGCTTCTACATGTTGAATTGTGACTGTTCTTCAACACCCAGGAGGTAATTGAGAGCATCCTGTCGGGCTGTATCACCGCCTGGTACGGCAACTGCTCCGCCCACAACTGTAAGGCTCTCCAGGGGGTAGTGAGGTCTGCACAACGCATCACCGGGGGCAAACTACCTGCCCTCCAGGACACCTACACCACCCGATGTCACAGGAAGGCCATAAAGATCATCAAGGACAACAACCACCCGAGCCACTGCCTGTTCACCCCGCTATCATCCAGAAGGCGAGGTCAGTACAGGTGCATCAAAGCAGGGACCGAGAGACTGAAAAACAGCTTCTATCTCAAGGCCATCAGACTGTTAAACAGCCACCACTAACATGTAGTGGCCGCTGCCAACATACTGACTCAACTCCAGCCACTTTAATAATGGGAATTGATGGAAATTATGTAAAAATGTATCACTAGCCACTTTAAACAATGCCACTTAATATAATGTTTACATACCCTACATTACTCATCTCATATGTATATGTATATACTGTACTCTATCATCTACTGCATCTTGCCATCTCTATGTAATACATGTATCACTAGCCACTTTAAACTATGCCACTTTATGTTTACATACCCTACATTACTCATCTCATATGTATATACTGTACTCTATACCATCTACTGCATCTTGCCTATGCCCTTCTGTACCATCACTCATTAATATATCCTTATGTACATATTCTTTATCCCTTTACACTTGTGTGTATAAGGTAGTAGTTGTGGAATTGTTAGGTTAGATTACTCGTTGGTTATTACTGCATTGTCGGAACTAGAAGCACAAGCATTTCGCTACACTCGCATTAACATCTGCTAACCATGTGTATGTGACGTGGCGTGTCTTCCCTCTTTGTGTCAGCAACACACAATACAAAACGACAACGTTGATGTAACATGTCAATATCCACAAATGTTATCCAACCATGTTCCTCTCTCCTGTCTGATCAGGTGGTCTCCCTATAACACACCCAGGCGCTGAGAGAACATCATCTCTAGAACACCATGGACAGACGGCAGAAAGCATCAGGACTCATTGTCATACTGGCCTGAGGAGTGGGATCTCCTTCAGCTCAGTGCCCTCTGCTGCCCCCTCAGGAACCCACACTAGCACTCCTCATCCAGAGCCATGTGTAGATAGAGGATCCATAGTTCAGCAAGCTGAAATGGAATATTGTGAGTTGCCTTGGACTATTTGGGAGTTCACAGCTCAATTTTTATGAGTGTGAGTTGACCCACTACTATGTTCAGGAGCCAGTCAGAACAAATGATCCGATTTTAAGTTTCATTCTTTGTTTTATATTTGTCTGTTTTTGTCTTTCTTTTAACTGGAAATTGTCTGTAAAATGCCGGTAATACATAACACAATAAAGGCTAAACAAGCCAAAATATCTATACTAATTTCCTCATAAAAGCAAGCATCTTCATGCATCAATCTTCTCTCTTATCTTTGGCTGCTGTCTCCCTCAGTCAGAATGGCCTGTCTTTGCATCCCAGATCTGCCCTATGCTTAGGAGGATATGATGCCAGTATGCTAGCGATTCAAGATAATCATGATATCCCGTGAATGTGTTAAATATGAAGGTGCTCTGAACATTGTAACATCCTGAGGCATCAACTTACATTATCAAAATGTATTTTGTGAGAACTAGGTAAGTATTTGCTAATACTGGAATAAGCTGTTCTGAACAACAGCTTTTAATTCTGCTTAGGCTCTGTATTCAAAATCAAAGTTTATTGACCGCATTCACAGATTTGCAGATGTTATCACAGGTAAAGGCGAAATGCTTGTAACAGGAATTTTATTAGAAGAACAAATTCCATTTGAACTTTTTCAGTAGAAAGTCTGAGAAATGAATGCACTTTTCAAGAACGTTCATGTTTTTCCTTTTCTTGTATAAGTTCCCATGATCAAATAATATTTTTACCACAAATTATACCAAGTGTTTAGGACAGTATAGACAGTGTTGCTAAGCATTAGCTGGTATCTGTTCTCTAATAGAAACCCTCAATATGACATGCCCATCCAAATGAAGAAGTTCTTGTGGAGATGTTTCAAAACCTCCAACCTAAACGCAGCACAAAAAGATACGTCCTCTCACTGTCAACTGCATTTATTTTCAGCATACTTAACGTGTAAATATTTGTATGAACATAAGATTCAACAACAGACATAAACTGAACAAGTTCCACAGACATGTGACTAACAGAAATGTAGTAATGTGTCCCTGAACAACAGGGGGGGTCAAAATCAAAAGTAACAGTCAGTATCTGGTGTGGCCACCGGCTGCATTAAGTACTTTAGTGCATCTCTTCCTCGTGGACTGCACCAGATTTGCCAGTTCTTGCTGTGAGATGTTACCCCACTCTTCCACCAAGGCACCAGCAAGTTCCCCGACATTTCTGGGCAGAATGGCCCTAGCCCTCCCCCTCTGATCCGACAGGTCCCAGACGTGCTCAATGGGATTGAGATCCGGGCTCTTTGCTGGCCATGGCAGAACACTGACATTCCTGTCTTGCAGGAAATCACGCACAGAATGAGCAATATGGCTGGTGGCATTGTCATGCTGGAGGGTCATGTCAGGATGAGCCTGCAGGAAGGGTACCACATGAGGGAGGAGGATGTCTTCCCTGTATTGCACAGCTTTGAGATTGCCTGCAATGACCACAAGCTCAGTCCGACGATGCTGTGACACACCGCCCCAGACCATGACGGACCCTCCACCTCCAAATCGATCCCCCAGAGTACAGACCTCGGTGTAACGCTCATTCCTTCGACGATAAACTCGAATCCGACCATCACCCCTGGTATGACAAAACCGCGATTCGTCAGTGAAGAGCACTTTTTGCCAGTCCTGTCTGGTCCAGCGACAGAGGGTTTGTGCCCGTAGGCGACATTGTTGCCGGTGATGTCTGGTGAGGACCTGCCTTACAACAGGCCTACAAACCTTCAGTCCAGCCTCTATCAGCCTATTGCGGACAGTCTGAGCACTGATGGAGGGATTGTGCGTTCCTGGTATAACTCGGGCAGTTGTTGCCTGCCTGGACCTGTCCCGCAGGTGTAATGTTCGGATGTACCGATCCTGTGCAGGTATTGTTATATGTGGTCTGCCACTGCGAGGACGATCAGCTGTCCGTCCTGTCTCCCTGTAGTGCTGTCTTAGGCATCTCACAGTACGGACATTGCAATTTATTGCCCTGGCCCCATCTGCAGTCCTCATGCCTCCTTGCAGCAGGCCTAAGGCACGTTCACGCAGATGAGCAGGGACCCTGGGCTTCTTTCTTTTGGTGTTTTTCAGAGTCAGTAGAAAGGCCTCTTTAGTGTCCTAAGTTTTCATAACTCTGACCTTAATTGCCTACTGTCTGTAAGCTGTTAGTGTCTTAACAACCGTTCCACAGATGCATGTTCATTAATTGTTTATGGTTAATTGAACAAGCATGGGAAACAGTGTTTAAACCCTTTAACCCAATGAAGATCTGTGAAGTTATTTAGATTTTTACTAATTATATTTGAAAGACAGGGTCCTGAAAAGGGACGTTTCTTCTTTTGCTGAGTTTGTCAAACATGGATGAGGTCAAATGTATCTATTCCAACCTTAGGCAGTGGTACGTTGTAAAATCAAACCATTTTTTATCACTAGATGGTGCTATAGAGCCATTCATCTTTTATTTTTGAAACCGCTGCATCGCCAATATCAAATGTTAGGTCTTCTCTGAAATGAAAAGGCTAAAATCTATTATATCAGAAGTCCCAGTTGAAATGTTTTCATTGCTGTTTTGCCACAGGCCTGTAATATTTTTCATTATTTGCTTTCTTAGTAATTTCTTGTTCTGTATTAGTTTAAGTAGAAGAAGCACTGAACTCATAATTGAGATTACAGGGAAACAATCTTGTTACTGAAAATGCTCTGCAACAGATAAAGGTGCCAGACTTTTTGAGAATGAAAGCAACTTCTCTTCAATTCTATTTTCATACATTTCATGTTGTGCACCATGGCAACTGTATTATGTTTTGATTCTGTGGCATAAAAAAGTTTATTAAGATGTACCCAGTCTGAACACCATTGAGGCTTACATGAGGACATAGGCAATAAATATTGTTTCCCAATATAACAGTAATGATGGCTCTATTCAAAGTTTGAATCCAATAACTTTACTTTCAGAAAATGTCTATCAGTGCTGAGAAACAAAGTAATTGTTGGCTGAGATACAGACTGTATATGTATTTCCAGTACACTGTCGGTTGTACATTGCTGAAGAACAAGTTGGGGGGGAAAATCTACTACTGTTTGTTCTTATTTGTCTGTATGTATTGCAGGATGCACACAGTCATGGGTGGATTAGAGTTAGTGTGTGTTGGTGGTAGGGTGTGATTGTGGTGTTGAGTTTAGGAGTTAGTCGTGTGATAGTGGCACACAGAGTCTGTGTGACTGTATGAGTGGGTGGACGTGTGTGGCCAGGCATGTTCACCAGTTGTTTGTCTCCCATTCCTGATCACAGGCCCTCAGCTGCAGCTGTGAAGTAATAGCGAAATGTTTATGCTTCATTTCACCAGCTGAGAAATGTTGATTGGAGCTTTGTGGGAGAAGGGAAAAACAAGCTATGAAGCAGAAGAATGGCTAGACTGAAAGATGGATAATCAGATTGACGAATCAACCGCTTAAATACAAAAAAAATTGCGCACATACCTCCAACTTTTAACCCATGTTTTTGCACATGTAAGCCTACGTACAGGAAGTAATCATGTTGAGAACTGATTTTTTTTGTTGCACAGGATGGCCCTCCCCTGAAGCCTACATATACTTTCCACTCCTGAGTTCACAATTGGATATCAATCAAAATGTATCACTATGACTATTCCTGGCACCATTGTGTCAGAATTCACAGGATCTGATCTGCAGTTGGCTCTTAATAGGACTTGTTTCTTCGTTACCTTTACCCCACACTGGGCCTGTGTGTGCTGCTGTGAATGAGATCTTCATTAGGATCCTCCAGTTCCGCCCCCCCGCCATTGCCACGGATGAGTGCCAGGTAGGCACTCTAACAGCCAAACATGTTGATAATTAGACCCCCGTTATTGGAAGGTGTTATCACAACCATTAACATTACAATGTGTGGGTATCTATAAGGGGTGGGGTTGATTGATTTGGGGTAGGTAGCTTTGTTTGTCTAGATTGATGCCCCTTTCTCATTTAAATGTGATGGAGGGTCAATCAGAAAGCCTCTATATTATGATTGAGCACGTGTCTCTGGTACATTTTGATCATGTGTATTGTAGGACATTTATTATTGAGGGGAAATGTGCACTGTAGTCTGCATGTATTTGTGTCTTGTGGTATGAAGTGTATGCATGGAATAAGAGTGAAGTCACCCACTCTTTGACTCTCTCTCTCACACAAACACACAGTACAGAGAGATGAGAGGCTGTGTATTTTGTTTCCATCCATTCTTCAAGACACATTTCCTTTTTTCTCCTCTGCCTATTTGGCAAAAACATGCTTCTCTTTCTCTTTTCTCTTTTTTTCCTTCAGTTTTCCTCCCCAAAGTTGGTTGGCTTGACTGTGCCGCCATTCCTCAGTTCCTCAACATCAGTGACAGATCCGGCAAAGCCCCTGTGCACAAAAGGCTTTAATTGGGTTAAGTTTGTCCGCCACAGATAACATTTCTCTTTCTGTTGAGAATAAAACAAATTGCTGGCACTAATGGCACTGTTTAATGTAGCTCTTATTATTATGGATGAAGGAAATTAGGAGGAGACTCCCTACAGAGAGCTGATGTCGTGGGAGTGAGTGCATTGTTGCAGCTCACCAGAAAAGCTTTTTCGCTGGAGTGCCGTCATCCTTGCCTTCCTCTTCCCCCTTTCACTGCCAAAAACACACATAACACACTTTTTAAACACAGTATGGGCAGAAATCGCATTGAATGTGCATTCACACAAAAGTCATGAATTGAGTGGCATATTCTAGGTGGGGAGAAAATATGAAAAAGTTATAACTTAACAAACGGAAAACATAATAGATGTACAGTGGGGTCTGAAATTATTGAAACCCTTGATAAACATGATCAATAATATATACTGAGCTATATTCTACGCAAAAACAAATGGGGAAATATAATTTTATACTAATACAATTGATAAGTGGAAGAATTTTTTTTTTCTAAAAAAAGTATGGGTCAAAATCATTGACACCCCTATAGATTCTTATAAATATAGTCGTCTGTTATTGGTAATGGTGCTAACCTCTCACCATTACCAATAACAGGGGAGGTTAGCATGTTTTGGAGCTATGATCTTTGACCCTGTGTAATTTTCTCTATCATCATTATTCACGATTCATTTAGGATGATCCGTAATCATGGTAGCATCCACATGAATGTAGAACTGTTTAGAAACCTACGCTATTCTTATTTATAATAAAAGTTACTCCCAAATGACCCAATACATTATTATCCATTTCTATTGGGCCAAAATAACCTGAAACACAACCAAAACAAACTGAAAATGCATCCAACAAGTTTGTATAGTCACAAGCGTAGTCATTGCATGCTGGGAATATGGGACTGAATACTAAACTTTTGACTACTTTATTTCTAAGAATCTTTAGGGGTGTCAATCATTTTGATCCCTACCTTTTTGAGAAATAGTATTACTTGTTCAACAAAATCAATTTCTCTGAGCAATTGTATTAGTAGAAAATAATATATCTTTCCCATTTTTTGAGCATACAATATTGCTCTGTATTTGATTCATTTATTTTATACTGTCATTATTGCTCATCTTTATCAAGGGTGTCAATTTCAGACCCCTCTGTACATGGATACATGAATATCCCAACAACCAGCACCCTCCTCCTCCTCCAATCTCCCCTCATCATCATTATTGTTCTCTGGTCCATGGAGGCCTGTTCATGTGTAGAGCATCTGAAATCACTGTGCTGCCAAACCCCAAACTGTGGTGGGGAACCTGAGCAACAGCAGAACAAAGAATTCCTCCATGCACATTTGGCTGGAGTTTAACACAGTCAGAGGAAATGGATTAATCTTAAGTGACAAAAGAATATACAGTTAAATATTGGTCAAATGTGTATTTTCCCATGCATATTTATTAAAAAAGATACTAGAGGCAAAATGATTCCTCTGCTCTCACCTTTTTGCTCACTATCCACACACAGACACCACGCTTACGAGACAAAAAGAGTGTGGCTTTGCAGTATTTAAATCAGTTATGTCTAATTATTTCCTTTAAAAATAGCTTATCTAGGGCAAAACCAATGAGATGTAACATTGTCTGTGGAAGTGTGTGGGGGGGGGGGGCCTAGCAGAGCTGGCAAGAGTTCAGCTGAACAGAACAGAGAGAATCCGCTGTAGGCAACATAAATATAACATGAACTCTCCAGGCTTGTGACAGTACAGTGAGGGAGTGTTTAACAGGGCTTTCTGAGGCTAGTCCTACTACACCATATACATGTATTTAAGGTGGAGAGGCAATGAGAGAGGGACAGACAGGAAACTGACTGTTGTTTCCATCAACTGTGTTGTCTATGGTTTGTGTGACAGGTGTATTGGTGTGCTCCTTCACATCCTTGTCAGTTTTCATGTGTCATCATTAACTGTGTTACCAATAATCAAACAGCATTTCAAATCAAGCAACAACACAGTGATGTCTACATTGTAATGTGAGTCAGTAAAATGCACATTGCAGTCACATTTCACATGCTGATCTAAATCAATTTAGGCCTACATGAACTATGTAGACATCCCCAAATCAAATATGCTAAACTGGTTTTCTAACACAAAATCCAGTTAAACAGAACAGCATTATTATTCAACTATATTACATGTCCCTTCTCCTAATACTTCCACAGCCCTTTTAGATTTGCCTAATGGTTCTACTGGCCCAGTGTGGGGAATCAAAATGGCAAGCAGGATATTCATATGTCCCTGCGCTGTTACTGCTAGACCAGAGATTGTCTTAATTAATATCAGCCACATGTCTTTTAGCCTTATTCAAAGCTGGTTGATGCTCTATAAAACCAAATCCGAACGATGACAGAGGGTGTAATCGCGTGCTATGTGATTCAACAATACTACTTTTAGAAACCATTCATCTCTCGGCTGTCCTTGACCCTTAAGGAGCTTGTAATGTGGGCTATTTTCCTCCTTTGTATTTATCGAAGAATAAGGGACCACTGCGGAGAGATTTTACCCTTGTGTGCCAGCGGCCTCTCTCTGGGACGCCACAAGCGCTTTAAAAGCGGTCTCCAGGCGCGCGCTCATTTCAGGGGGAGTTCAGACGAGACAAGAGGGGCCCCCACCTCAACGGGGGTCAATTTTAAAGGCCGCTCCGTCTCACGACGGGGGCGAGGCTCAATCTGCAGGACACCCCGCAGGTCAAGACAGGGAGGGAGCCCACCAAGTTATCCATGACAACGTTCGGGCAGCTCTAGCTCGGTCAAAGAGCACACTGTGCAGGAGAGAAAATAACAAAGCACCATGTGATTTTAAATATTTTTCTGGCTCATATTGGCAACATGTCCCTTTTCTGTAGGAGACAAACACACGAATTGTAGTCCTAGTCTGAACAGTTAGGGCTCAGCAGTTTGCCCCAACACAACTCCTGACATGAGTTCCGTTGGTATTGAAAACATATGGCCCTCTAATAGGTCCTGTCGGAGGGTTAAGCTTACCACGAGTGAGGGCCCAGACCCCTTTGATAAAACAACATAAATACACTGCTAGGCCGATTATTTCAAATACATAAAACATGTGAATAATTACATGACATGGATTTATATTTGCATTAGGTGCATTTAGAAAGCCACTACTAACAATATAGCCCCATATAAAAAATACAATCCAGTCAGATTAATTTATGATAAAATATAAACAATTAGGCCTATGTATGTAAAAATATCAGGTTGCATTTCACGACCACCGACTTTTAGAAAAAGAATTTCAACATAATTGGCAATCGTCACCCCTAGTGAGAAAGTAGCGCACGACTAACCAATTTAAGATGGAAAGGACTAAAACTGAATCCGGTCCGTATTTTTCATGCGCTGTGCAGAATTCTTTGATGCTCCGTGTTTTGGCCCCGATCCGTGCTCCAAGTTGAGCTGTAGTTTCCATGGCTGACCATGGTTTGGTGCTGTTGGCTCTCTCTGTCTGTTCAACCCAGGCTGTGCATAGCTCCCTGCGGGATCAGAGCGCTCCCCCGCCGGGACCCTACTCTCACATCCTCCTGCTGGGACACGGCTACATTTCCAGCCAAGCCTGGCTTTATTATGTGTGTCTGCGCTGCAGCCCCGCCAGCAGTCGGATCGGAAGGCGGAGGGAAGACCAGAGTCAGGACAAAGAAAAAGGTAGAGAGAGGCTAAATACTACAAACATTTGACTGATTTCAGGATTTAAAAACGCAAAACCCCGAGGGGTGAAAATGCTGGGTAAGGTTGCATTACCCATGCCACCTTCTGAAAAATAACGGACGAAGGGAGGTTCGGTGTTCGCAAGATTAGGGTGAAAAAGAGACTTATTCCGAGAACTGCACAACAAACCCTCAAGACGAAGAGGAAAAGAAGACAACGTAACGCTTGATTTTACGGAATTCTATAATTGTATAGTCAATGTCATCGTATTTTGATGTATTGGCACCTTTCTAACGGCCCGATCAGGTGTTACCGCATGGCTGTCATTTTGGCGTTGGCTGCCTCTTGAAACTTGGACTCTACCGATTAAGTCGCGCTATAGCTAAGGTGTTTATGAACGTAAAGGAGCAAAAGATACTGTCGTCACGGACTCCGAAAGAAAGACGCGTTATTCCGTTAATTCTACAGGTTGAGTCCAGCCGAAGAAGTTAAATTGCTGGAGTATCCGGGCGCAGCGCCTCTCCACAGCTCCAAATTGTATAGGCTACTCACCTCCCCTTTAACTGGACTATAGGATACTATCAGAGACTTAAGTTGCCGCATTGCAACAGGCAAAGAAGTGAAAAACACGCCAGCTGAAGTATCCATCTATATGACTGTTTTCGCAAAACATTAGAGATCGATTCGAGAAGAAAATACTTTCACAATCCAGAGATGTCTAGACGAAAACAGGCCAAACCGCGCTCCGTAAAAGGTAAGTTGTTTTAATGGGGACAAACTCTCGCATGACCAATAAGATTTCGTGACTACCTTTTGGCCTAGGCTACTATGAAATTCAACGATTAAATATCATCAGTGTTTTATTTATATATAGTCAAACAAAAGCCTAAGCAATTTAAAGAGGAGGAAATAATAGATAGGCCTATTTTATCCGGTCCAACAGCCAACTTTCTGTAGTGTTGCAATAGTGACTCGGGTCTTCCCTGGTCCGTTGATTACGTAATTGATTTAAAATTGTGACCACGTTTGTTACTTGACTAGACTGCAATGTGTTTGTTTCATTAGCTACTGTTCACCTGTATCGTGGAGGTGTGCGTATTGATTGTCACCCTTGCTGTGTATGACGCGCATTATGCCCATGCATTCCCACATCTTGCATATGTTGTTTTTCCATCGCCATGATTAAAGCATAGGCTTATTGGTTTGTGTTTTACTTGCTAGACCGTTTTCTTGGTAACCTGTATTTTCTAGTCAAATTCAATAGGACCGCATCCGTGAACTGAGAGCGAGATGATACTGAGCCATTACAGTGAAGTGGACGGGCAAGGGGCATTTGGCTCGTTTTGCCTCTGTGGAAACCAGATGGGCAATGGGGTGGCCATGTGGTCCCGAATTATTACCCCTCCCCCAATTTGTCTTTTTGTTCTAATTGATGGCAACAATGTGCAATGGTTTATTTAGGTTGAAAGGTTATAAAGCCTACATTGTTTTAATAATTTATGTATTGTTTTGTTAGTTGTGCTCTCTGTACATGCAGTGAATGGTTCACCAAGACTAATGGCAAGTTGAAACTGGGTTGATGACCCAGTCTGAGTCAACAGAGATTGGTGTCATGACCTCTCGGGATACCTTTGGTGTCTACTAAAATATACACTGGTTCAAAGCAAGACATTTTAAAATGATCACATATAGGCTGAATGTGGGAAAGGGATCACTTGATTATTTCAACAATTACTAATACTAATGAACTAACTACAAGGCATTTACAGGTAACTCCCAAAATAAAGTAAACACTTGAGTAAATCAGGGATACAAAGTATATTGAAAGCAGGTGCTTCCACACAGGTGTGGTCCCTGAATCAATTAAGCAATTAACATCCCATCATGCTTAGGGTCATGTATAAAAATGCCCAGTTTCCTTTTATTTCAGCTGCTATGGCTAGAGTTAAAGATCTCAAGAGGGGTCTCAAAGGAGCATGGTGGGCGGGTGTGTCAATCACCGTATCTCAACACAAGTGGAAACTTATGGGAGAATCTGAAGTGGTGGCTGAGACAACGTTTTCCACCACATCAACAAAACACCAAATTATGGAATTTCTTGTGGTAGAATGGTGTTGCGTTTCTTCAATAGAATTCCAGACACTTGTAGATCCTATGCCAAGCCGCATTGAAGCTGTTCTGGCAGCTCGTGGTGGCACAATGCCCTATTAAGACGCTGTTTCCTTTATTTTGACAGTTACTTGTACATGTACTATATGTCATGTGAAAACAAATCCCAATTTCTCTGCATAAAGATAGCTAGTCTTTGTACTGTTTTGTATCCTGAGTGTGTGTGTTTGGCAGTGGCAGCTTGTGGCTTTGAATAAACAAAGCTTGTGCTTAGTCAGTGATGCACAGCAGCCAGAGGCCAGATCTATGTGTAACTAAGATGTGTTCTGTTGCTATCTCCGCACAACACCTTTCTCACTAACTGGCATATTCTCAAATTATGAGTGAGCGTCAGTGGTACAGGGCATGCACCAGGGATTATTTGTGTTTTTCGTGTCCTCTTGTCTCTCACCTGCTCACTCAACTCCTACGAGTGCCTGTCAATGCCAATGCTCAAATCAAATTGTATTAGGCACATACACATATTTAGCAGATGTTATTGCGGGTGTAGCGAAATGCTTGTGTTCCTAGCTCCAGCAGTGCAGTAGTATCTAACAATTCACCATAGTACACACACATCTAAATGTAAAAGAATGGAATTAGGAAATATATAAATATTAGATTGATCATTGTCGGAGGGGCATTGACTAAAATACAGTAGAATAGAATACAGTATATACATATGAGATGCGCAAAGCAGTATGTAAACATTATTAAAGTGTCATTCAACACATTGAGACTCATATTTATTCCTCTTTTGCTACACACAGTCAACCGGCTATGATGAAAAAGGATTTGATGAAACCACCAATCCTTGTTATCATCAGTAGTTTGTGGTGGGGGGGATTTTCTTTCCTAATTGTAGATGGCTAATTGAGGTTGCATTAATAGCTATGATTGGCTGTTTTACTAATGGGGAGGGGGGAGAGGGGAGCGAGTGGTTCTTATCAAAATAGTATTTCTCCCGATTAATCCCTTTTTAATGTGTGTCTTTGCGTAGAGTGCCTGGCCGGGGTATTTCTGTTTCATATCTCCCCCGTCCCCATGAGTATTTCATGCATTATGTAGTGATGATTATTACTTAATTACACATTAATAAATCCTCTTCATTTACAGGACATTAAGCGGGAATGAGTGCACATGACATCCAGGGAGCGAGAGAGCACTTATTTATTTTCCACAGTGTTGTTTAGTCAATCAAATCAAATAGGACCTTTAACCTGGGATGGAGGAGAAGGAGCCGTTGGAACAAGGCTTGTCTAGGGCTCCACCTCCCCTCTGCTTTCCCCCTTCTTTCCATGCAAATTCCACCAGTACTACTGTTTACACCAGCTTCCCCTATCAATTCAACATTTTTCTAAGTTGCAGTAAAATCTTCAAAAATCTTAATCTATTTATTTAGCTCCACCTGGCTGAGATTGTAATGTTTCTCTTCTCTAGATTCTGTAGTGTAGATATTCATTTTGTGTGCCAGTTTTATGTTGACATAATAGAGTTTACTTGATTGTATTATTTGTGCAGTTAAATCATCTCTCAATCTACATTATGGTTAGATTATTCAGTTGCTCGTACACCTTTGTAGTAACACTGTAATTACCTAAGTAGTAACATTGTATTAACATGTGACATAGCGCTTCAGTAATTGCATAGCAATAGAGTTGAGTGTTTTTTGTTATACAAGAAGAAAAGGGATTGTTCTTTATTACATATTTTGTTATAACACAAACTATGCAATTTTCAAAGCAATTGAGCACCCTGTAACAACAATGCTGGTACTCAAGTAATTATAGTGTTAATTATATACAGGCGAGCAACTCATTGAAAGTGTTACTGCTGCATATTGTTATGGATTGATGTGGATTCGTTTTTCAGGAAGTGTGTGTGTGAAGCATATCCCTGGCATCCCTCTACCCCTCTCTCTGCCTTCCTAAAACCATCTATTTTAACATTAAATGGCATTTTTATTGTCACCTAGGCTTTTGGTAGCACAGCCAAAGTTTCATTGGTCAACAGGCTGTTATAAAACAGTGAAGTGAGATACCACAGTGCGGATTGAGTGATGAGAGCCTGCTCTCCTGTCTTTATTCTCATGCGCACGCGTGTGTGTGTGTGCGCGCGCGTAAGAGGGAAAAATAAAGCGAGAAAGTCCGGTTTGTCTCTTTCACATTATACACACACAGTGATATTACACTTTTATGTGCCTTTGTGTTTACTAGCAGCAGGCAGGCATGCATGAAATGTCTTTTAGCAATAGTTTTTTCAATCTGTGAGTATAGAAGACTGTTGCCCTGTATTAATGGTAGGTGAACCACAAAATAGATTTTTCTAAGCCTTTGTAAAATGTTCATTGACTACACAGCAGGGAGAGCGATTTTTGTCTTGTATTTTGATATGACCAAAAAAGTAATTGGTCATTGTTCAGCCACAGCGGTCGTCTATTTTTATATAGAGCTTATTGGTTTGCACAATATTATATGGATTTTGCACATTTTTCAAGATGGGGAAAGGGGGTCTTTTTTAAAGGTACAGTGCTCTTCAGTTACATGAGTCATTGAAATAGGAAATGGAATAAACTGCTTATAGTGGTCTGATACTTATAATAAACGTCGCTTTAGAATCAGTCGGTTATTTTAAAGATCTTGTCAGGGATGAATCTGATTCTTCCTTCCTTCAAAATAAAATGTTATTGGTCACAGGCGCTGAATACATCAGGTGTGGACTTTACGGTTTAATGCTTACTTATGAGCCCTATCCCAACAATGCAGTTAAAAAGTAAGACAAATATTTTTGAAATGAAAAAAAGGAAATGGTAACACAATAAAAACAATAACGAGGCTATATACAAGGAGTACCAGTACAGAGTGAATGTGTACGATGTGGGTAGGGGTAATAGTGACTAGGCAATCAGGACGTATAATAAACAGTGTAGCAGCAGTGTATGTAAAGTGTGTGTGTGTTGGAGTGTCAGTGTAGTATTAGTGTGTGGGTAGAGTCTAGTGAGTGTACATATAGCCAGTGCAATGGACTCAAAACAATTTAAGACAAATAATAAAAAAGAGTTTCAAAGTAAATTGTCCGGTTAGCCATTTTTATGAACTGTTCAGAAGTCTTATGGTTTGGGGGTAGAAGCTGTTCAGGTGCCTTTTGTCAGACTTGGCGCGCAGTAGCAGAGTGAACAGTCTATGACTTGGGTGGCAGTAGTCAATGACAATATTTAGTAGGGCCTTCCTCTGACACCGCCTGAAATAGAGGTTCTGGATGGCAGGGAGTTCGACCCCAGTGATGTACTGGGCCGTATGCACTACCCTCTGAAGCGCCGTGCGGTAGGATGCCAAGCAGTTGCCAAACCAAGCGGTGATGCAGCCAGCCTTCCTATAGTGTAGAGTCTTACTCTACAGCGGTCCCTACTGGTGTGGAGATGTGTGTGCCCAGGCAGGGTGAGCTCCCTTGCGACCAGTGTGTCTGCCATTGACAACTCCTTATCAGCAGCCTGCCTGCTAGTGTGTATGGAAGGATCTGTCTTAATGGAAGAGCTCAGTCGTAGGCTGTGCCATTGTACCGGCTTAGCACCAGGGTTTATCAGCGCTCTAGACTTACTGGGCCGTAACCACTGCCCGCTCAGGACCCTCTCCGCTCCGCGCTTCCTTTCTAAAGAGCGAGCGACGCCGGGGTGACTTTTGCTATTAATTATGTTTGTGTGGTTGGTTCCCTCTCCACTGCTCCCCCTGAACCCCCCCCCCCCCCCCCCCCCACCCTCTACCCCCCCCCCCCCTCCAGCCTGCCAACCACAGCTCCCCCACCAGTACCTCCCTGTGGAGTCTGTCCTCTCCTAGGTCCCTCGCTCTCAAACTCTGATTGTGCTGCTGCATTGGGCGGATTAAAATGTGTTGGAACAATGCTTTCAGAAAGTTTTGTTCCTAATCGGCTCCTTCCTGTGCAAATGATGTGTACAGGACCGTAGCCTCAGAACGGCCAATGCTCTCTCTACCCTACAAGCCAAGTGTGGGAGTAGATGTAGGATTTGTTATTTTGTTTCATTGTCGTGTGCTGTTCTTTAAAAAAAAAAAAAATTAGAACAGTCAAATATTGTGCAATGTTAACCTGAGGACGTTTGGAATGGCCCACCTGTTGTTTGATGTTGAACCAGGCTGATCTGTGGCAGACACCCAGAGTTAACCGGCCTAAACGCCTGAGCAAGGTGCAGGCTCCGTAAATGGGATATGTCAAGCGCAGCTCTTTGTGAGCCTGTGAGTGGTTTAGTGAGTGAGTGAGTGTGTTAATGGGTTTTGTGTGTAAATGTCAGTGCAGTGTCTCCAGTGTGGGCAGAGGGCTGTGACCCAGCTCTGCTTTGACCTCAGAGAGAGAAGGCCAGAACCATGAACCTTCTGGAGGGTTGCTACAAGAGCCAGATCAGCACTAGCAGAACACTGCTGTTTGTCTGGTCCAACAGCGTAGGCAGAGGTCTTCATGTTCATTTCCCCCTTTATTTCTTCCTGTTCAGTTTCCTCCTACCCTCAACCCTTCCCGTCTTTGTCACCTCTCTTCCTCCTGCTCTCCTCTCCTCTGTCTCCTTGGCCCGCCATGATGTCCGTGAGGTTGTGTTCATGCTCCTTTCTCTAGGCAGCTGCTCCTCGACCCCACAGTTTCTCTGTAGGCTGTACATTAAACATAAGCAAAGGGGGCAATTAAGCACCTTCGCCACACCTGGCTGATGCATATATTTATTGAGAAGCTACTCGCTTGGAAGGCTCCTCGTCCCAGCTCTGATGATTAAAGGGTGGTTGTTGGGGAGGGGAGGGGAGAGGAGAGGGCCTGATGCCGAAGTCATTAATGAAGAGCTTTGGTCCTGTGTTGACCCCTTCTGACCCCTGCAGCCTGCCTTGTGTATTACGTGTTTTACTTTTCTATTATTTCTCTTTTCTTTCTCTCTGCATTGTTGGGAAGGGCCCGTAAGTAAGCATTTCACTGTTAGTCCACACCTGTTGTTTACCAAGCATGCGACGAATAAATTGGATTCGATTTTTACTTCTTGCCAGGCCTCCTGCTGGCCAGGCCCTGGATAATGGATCCTGCTTGGGTCCTGGGCTCCTTCCAGGGCTAGTATGGGTCTCAGAGCTGCAGGGGGAGGCAACTGGAACAGTCCTGGGTGGGAGATGGGAGACTTACTGTGCCCACGCATCAGGAAAAATCCTCCAATAGCTTCCTTCTGCTCAACCTATTGATTCCACTGCGCCTGGAAACTTTCCTCTGAAAAACGTGTGGAGTTAAAAACCGAGAGAAATTACTCCAATGGATTGAGTGCCCTGGGCTGTGTGTATACATTCGCTGTGTTGGGTTATTAAATAGCTCTTTGAATCACAAAACATCAAGTACATTCAGGAAGAAGATGAAGAAACACAGAACTCCCACTTCATCCAAGTGTGAAGTGGTAATTAGGTATATTATTATATTTTAGTAATGATTAGCAAAGTATTTTACATGAATGAATGACATTTATATTCGTGTCATATCGTCAGTTGGCAACCTATCCTTTACGGGATTAATTAACCCATAAACAAACATTACAATAATGTGATAATTCAGTAATCATTTTTCCGGTGTTCTGTGCACAGACTGAAAAAGAAATCAATGCATAATAGTAAATAAGGATATCCAAGCAATAATTATAACCCCAGAGCAGTAAAAAGAATACAAATACAGCTAAATAAATGCTGAACATTTTGTATGAGAATGTTAAAATATTTTTGAAACAGAAGCATATATCCTATTCTTTGAAATGTTTTTCAGTGGTCCAATATTTGTCTTGGTCTTGTTGCTTGGGCTTTTAAGCCTACATGTTTGATTCTATCAGCATGACAATGCTGCACCATGCCACAGACTTTATTGTATAACCTGAATAAAGTCATGGTTAAAAGTATGGCTAGGAATTGCCAGAGGCCTCACGATATGATATTATCATGATATTTAGGTGTGGGAATTATATTCTCACGATTCTATATGTATTGTGATTCGATACTATGATTTTATTGCAATTCGATGTTCCAAACATATTGCTCTCCATATGTCTGCTGCAGGACAAGAGCAAACGAGTTTTGATCAGTCATGGAAATAAAAGTGCTGAAAACAAATTGGCTCCCTATTTTAAAAGAAGATGGAGAAACAAGCTATGAATGAAAAATACTGGAGTGTTGGTGCGGCTAGCACAAAATAATATTGCCATATTGTTAAAACGATACGTAATATCGTCAAAAAATATCCCCATCTGCAACTGTGCCTCGTCTTTTGAGCTTTGTGTTTTGAGAAATGCGCTGCTTTGTGTTTTGCAGTATAGAGCCTTGATACAGCTTGCAATGTCATCTCCAAATTGATTTAAGCTGTGAAGCAGCCTCTCTCTATCCCAGGGCTAGACACTTGCCTAGAACCTCGCATCACACATTAGTATTTAGCGCAGACAGAATTAGCCCTTATTGTAGCCTTCCTTTATGCTGGCCTCACAACCTCGGAGAATGGCTAGTCCTTGATTATGAAGTCACTTGTGTTTTTCAGATTTATTTTAATTCAATTCCTCTGTCAAATGGCGAGCACCCCCTACAGAGACCAGAATAATATGCCGTGCAAAGAGCAGGGTGAGGAAGGGGGGAAGACACTATTAAAGTCGCTCTCGATTTCAGAGCAAAAATGACATTCACAAAGCATGCACACATCTGACATGTTTTCATTTGCTGTTAGTCTTGTCCGTGGTGCATTTTCACTTCACACACACATTGTTGGATGGTGAGCTACTTACAGATGAGAGAGAGGGTGAAAAGGCCCCCATTCCATGTCTCCCTCCTTTCTCACACTTCTTGTCATTTTCCTATTGAAGTTCAAATGAAACGATCTAAATCAGGGAAGTTTTGTGTGTATGTTTTTGGATTTACTATCCATGTGGGGACAAGAAGTCCTCACAAGGATAGTAAAACAAGGAAAATTCTTACATGTGGGGACATTTTGTTGGTCCCCACAAGGAAAAAGGCTATTTTAGGCTTAGGTGTTAGGGTTAGAATTAGGGTCCGTGTGAATTGATGCGTTGATGGCCGGAAACAGAGTCCATATGTTGAGATGTGTGAAGATGAGAAGGAAGGCCTCTGCTCCCATTCACAGCTCTGTATTGTTCTACCTCCAATGCCATGAGTGACTGGAAGCCACTGGAGAATAGAGGTGGGTGTGGGAACGAGGTGCAGATGTGTGAGAGAGAGAGAGATGTGTTTGTCTTTAAGAAGTAGTCTTTCCAGGGGGAAGTTTAGCTTGTAGTCTAATGAGGATTGTGCCGACCCACCAGCCAAACAACAAGAAGAGTAGTCTATCTGTCCAACATTGTCCACTGAAACCATCTCTGTCTGTGAGTGCCACTCGAAGGGCAACAGTCTGAGTAGACCGTCTGAGGCTTTTGAGTCCATCACTCAGACTACACAAAGGTGTGTGTGTGTGTGTGTGTGAAGGAAGGAGTTGAAAGAGAAGAAAAGTCTTAAAAAATATATAAATCAGTATTTTTTTTTCATTTTTCTTTCCCCTAATAAATCCTTTATGTCACCATCAAACAGCGGCTGAGAGACAGCGTGAGAGTCTGCAGAAAGAGAATAGGAGTGCGGGTGAGAAGATATTGCTGTGTTCTGTGGGGCCCCTGTGTTGGTCGATGGATCTCTGCTTTAAAAATGTAGAGTCTAGCCCTGGTCCAGCCGTGTTGATGTGCAGTCCAGGGACCATCCTCTCCTCTTCCCCGAACATACATTGGGAGGGCAGAGGAGGCTGGATTAGAGTGGTGCCCTGCATCACCATGTCCATGGTAATACCCTGCTCAGCTTCTACAGTGAAGGACTAGTTGGAAGCTATTAGGGGTTTCCATAGTCATGCATCTTCACCTCAACTTCATCTGTAAAATGTTCCCTTTCTCAGCACGGTCCGTCTGGCTATAGTAGGACTCACGGTGTCCAGACATTAAAACGGAATTCAACTGTAGGAAATCAACTAAATGTATTGAATTTATTAGAAAATGCATTCATTTGCCCAAGATTATTGTCAGACATGAACAAAATGCATCAGTGATTTGTATTTTCCTTCAACTTTCTGAAGAGTTTTCCCCTCTATGTGTGTGCACGTTTGTCTACCACTTAGCGATGATGCTGATGTCATGACAACTGTCTTCTGGTAGATGGAAAGGTTACCAAAAACCTTCTCAATGAAATGTTAACTACAAAGTAGCCCATGCCTATCTGACAGAATGATATCATGATTATTTGCACCAATCCAGTGGCCACTTGTTTTGCAAACTCTGCAGTATATTGCTAATCAAACAACGGTCTCTGGCTGGTGTGCAGTTGACAAACAAAACAGATTTTATAAGGCTCTACTAAAGTTAGCGGCAGTGATTGAGGAGACTGACTGGTGACTAGTAAAAGTTGAATGTGTTAGTGTTTGGGATAAGAGGAACCCTCTCCTGCCGCACCAAGCAGGCAGGTGGCAGGCTGTGTGAGGCTGTGGGTCTCAGAAGGAGCGTGACTGCAGAGTTAATCTCTCCTCCAGTGATTTGAGAGCCACAAAGCTCCTCCAGAAAAAGGGGCCTGCTGTAATGCCTAATCAGTCTGTATCAAACTAAATAATGCCTTAGTGTGAAATTGGAATCTCAAGTCAAAAAGCACTCCCCAGACTGTACTACAGGGTAAGGCAATTAAGGGTCCCCATTCTGCCTCTCTCTCTCTCCCAAGCTGCCCCGAGTCCTCTCTGAGTCTGATGCCATTGTCAGTGTGTGTGTCTGGATCGGTGAATATGTGTGTACCTCCCTAAGGCTGCGTTTACACAGGCAGCCCAATTCTGATATTTTGCACATTTATAAACAGAAGAGCTGATCTGATTGGTTAAAATACCAATAGGTGTAAAAAGATCAGAATTGGGCTGCCTGTGTAAACGCAGCCTAAGTGCATGTGTGTCTCCCTGTGTGTCTGTGTTTCCCCTGTACATGTGAATGTGTATGTCTCTCCCTGTCTCTGTGCATGTCTATATGAGCGGGTCTCTATCTGTACATGCGGCTGTGAGTTGGGTACAGTGGTGGTGTAGCTCTGTGCAGCACTTCTATTCCTGGAGGGTCTCCTGAGGGCCTCTAATCCAGAGAGGCCTTCCTCCTCCTCCTAGGTCACCAGTCAAATGCTGTCTTTTTGGGGTGGGGGTGGGGAGGAGGGACATAAGTCTGTCTCTTTCTCTGTCCCGTCCCCTTTTGATGGCATCATAGCGGAGCGTTTGGAACGTGATTACCTCGTCACCCTCGTCAGTGTGTTCCTGTTGTGAACCTGTGTCACACTCAATGACAGCGGGAGGCAGACCTTGTGATTTAATCATGTCTGCTTTTCTCTTCACAAATGTTTCTAGTCCTCTTTTCTATCCCCCGTT
The DNA here is from genome assembly GCF_016432855.1 of Salvelinus namaycush. Classification (NCBI taxonomy): domain Eukaryota; kingdom Metazoa; phylum Chordata; class Actinopteri; order Salmoniformes; family Salmonidae; genus Salvelinus; species Salvelinus namaycush. The sequence goes on from NC_052327.1 coordinate 24,482,784, forward strand.
CCCTCCCTCCCTCCTACATTCTTTCTCTTCCTCTCTGGTGTTTTATGTACAAGCTGGAGGTATATTGAAATCATTTCCCTCTCTGCTCTGACAGTTGAGAAGGATGAAAAACCACATTGGAGATCTGAGAGGCCCTTTAATCTTCCACTGTGTTGTCTGCTCTCTAACATAGTGGAGACAGGTGTGTGTGTATATATACATATAAAGCTGAGTGTTTCTCTTGGTGTTGAGAAGGGTGGATTTGTTGTCGGCTGATAAGCTCTTGGCGCTGTTTCTGAAGCTGAGTGTGTGGATTCCTTAGCTCCCTGAGACAAAGGTAGAACAGGCAGGCTCAGGCAGGCGCAGACGGTGCAGGCGGTGCAGAATCAAAAGGAATGGGGAGAGTTGACACAGCACCCAGGGCTTTCTTCAGGAAATGCCTGCTGACGACAAGAGTGAGAAACACAGCACAGTCAGGAGTGTGACATGTGTACAAAGGGGAGGAGGTGTGTGTGTGTGATAAAACCACAGCTTTGTGAAGACACAGGACCTATCCTGTGAGTGTAAACATAATTGGCCTATCTAAAGGAAACTGTCTTCCATTTGCCCGTTTTCTCCCTTCCACTGAGTCACCAGTGTCCCAGCTCTTACTTGACCCTGATTTTACGACCCTATTTGAACAGGACTTCTTCCGTGCGTGTGTGTGTGTCTGTTTGATCCAGGCTAAAGAGAGTGATCAGAGCCTTCCACACCTGACACCCCTCATCTCTGGTGTTGGTTGGAGACCAGCCAGGTGGATCCTGTTCTGGTGTGGAACTCTGCTTTGTGGTGGAATGTAATACGCCAGTCAGGCATTCTGCTCCTCCATTGACTTGCTCCACCAGATAAAGGCCTTTTCTTTTTGGTTGTGTCTGGGGTTGGTTCTGCCAGTGCTCCTCTGGTTGTAGAGCTGGGGCTAAGGCTGAGTCTTGGCGTGGGTGCTGCTGCTTGGATGCTCCAGGCAAGAGAAAGAGAGAGTGAGTGATCAAGCCAGGGAGACGGTGTGCGCTTAACAGAGCTCTGCTTGGCTCAGACTAGCCAAGTTCTCCCCAGGGCATCAGCCAAGAGCTGCCTGAGAAGACCGAACCTGAAAACCCACGACCGCTGCTAGTCATCCACCCACACTCCTATCCTCCATCCTCTGCTCTTCCACTCCTATCCTCCATCCTCTGCTCTTCCACTCATATCCTCCATCCTCTGCTCTTCCACTCCTATCCTCCATCCTCTGCTCTTCCACTCCTATCCTCCATCCTCTGCTCTTCCACTCCTATCCTCCATCCTCTGCTCTTCCACTCATATCCTCCATCCTCTGCTCTTCCACTCCTATCCTCCATCCTCTGCTCTTCCACTCCTATCCTCCATCCTCTGCTCTTCCACTCCTATCCTCCATTCTCTGCTCTTCCACTCCTATCCTCCATCCTCTGCTCTTCCACTCATATCCTCCATTCTCTGCTCTTCCACGCCTATCCTCCATCCTCTGCTCTTCCACTCCTATCCTCCATCCTCTGCTCTTCCACCCTCTGCTCTTCCACTCCTATCCTCCATTCTCTGCTCTTCCACTCCTATCCTCCATTCTCTGCTCTTCCACTCATATCCTCCATTCTCTGCTCTTCCACTCCTATCCTCCATCCTCTGCTCTTCCACTCCTATCCTCCATCCTCTGCTCTTCCACTCCTATCCTCCATCCTCTGCTCTTCCACTCCTATCCTCCATTCTCTGCTCTTCCACTCCTATCCTCCATCCTCTGCTCTTCCACTCCTATCCTCCATCCTCTGCTCTTCCACCCTCTGCTCTTCCACTCCTATCCTCCATTCTCTGCTCTTCCACTCCTATCCTCCATTCTCTGCTCTTCCACTCCTATCCTCCATCCTCTGCTCTTCCACTCCTATCCTCCATTCTCTGCTCTTCCACTCCTATCCTCCATCCTCTGCTCTTCCACTCCTATCCTCCATTCTCTGCTCTTCCACTCCTATCCTCCATTCTCTGCTCTTCCACTCCTATCCTCCATTCTCTGCTCTTCCACCCCTATCCTCCCTTTCTCTCTCTCTCCAGCTCTCGCCATTCTCGCTTGTCCTCTAGTTCTCTGGCCTCTAAACTCATGCTCCTGTAGAGGCGGGGGTTAGAGGGGGGTGTTTGGTTACGGGAGGGGGCTAGTGGTGGGGGGGGCGGCGGCTGGACAGCTCGGCAGGATTTTGGAGCAGCAATGCCCTCAGTGAGGGAGGCAGAGCTGTGGGCCCCGTCAAGCTTTGTGTTTTTTTCTCTTTGCCATCTAAGCTCTCTGCTGTGTTCCCTCTTTACCCATTTGTGCTTTTCTGGCCAGTGGTGGTGGTTTGTGTTTTTAAGGCTGTTTTGTGCGGCAGAGCGGTTTCAGTGCTGATAAAAGTATTTGGTTAATCAGCTTCTGTCGCTGTCCCATGGTGGTGGCTTGGAGGACAGACCATTGAAGTTAGAGTTCCCCGGGGGATGGCTTGGGCTGCAGATTGGCATCACGCTTGGCCAGTGGTAGAGCACCGGCAACCAGAGGGACACTGCAGCCAGCCAATGGGAAAGCCCCCCAGGATCCGAGGGGGAGGAGGTGGGGACAGGGGTGGGGGTTGGATGGGAGGGTTGGATCTATGTGCCTGTGTCCTGTCCAGCAGGAAATTCCAGGCCCCCGCCCTCCTGGGCCTGTAGCCAGTGTGTGATTGGCCAGAGTGACCCGGTGCAGTGATAAGAGCCCCTGCAGGCCCCTCTCAGCCCCCTCTGTCCACACTTCCTCTGTGAACACAGCTAGCGCAGAGGAGCACCCTGGGAATTGCCATCCCCGCCATTGTGCGCACGTTGTCGTTTGATTATGGTTTGGTGGGGAACGGCAGGGCAGACAATGGGGCCCTGCATGCGTTGTGGTGAAGCTTTAGCTGCAGTGGGGGTGAGGAGAGGGGGGATAGAGATACAGATTGACTGCAGCACTCAGCTCTACACTTCCATCACTTTGATGAATGACTTATAGCTGTGTAGATATTAGTTTTTAATGGCTTGTTGTTTTCTCAGTTATGACTACATTGTTGTTGTCTTGCTGTTAGTGGTGAGTTGGTTTAGTCCTCCCCTGTGTTAGTCCCAACGTGCCAGTCAGTGTGTCTAGCTGCAGACGGCCCTGGTTGCTGGCCTTCTAGTCAGGACTACAATGATGTTCAGCTCTCATCACTGGCAGAGGAATCCTCTTGTATTCCAGTCGCGTGTCTTTGTGTGTTTGCGCACGATGTAGTGAGCCGCAAGAGTGAACACGGTCTAGCACCAAGCCCTAATCCCCAACTGTGTTCGTATGTATGAATGTATATGAGAGGATGAGACAGACCGAGTGGATGAGTCTCTCTTGAGTGAATGCGTGTGTAGGAAAATGAGAGAGAGAGTGTGTGTCAGATCATGTGAGCAGGGCTGTGTGTGTGAGGAGATGGGTGTCGTCAGTAGTATTGCTTGTTCACTAGGGGGAGTTTGGTCCATCACATGCAGACTGCACTGTGCGTGTCCCCATCATTCTCCCAGCTATTCAAATCCATTAAGCCATGCAGAACAAGCCAGGCTTTTATCTTTTATTAATTATCTTGAAACCCAAGACTCTTTGTCTTTCCCTCTGCTCTGTCTACGTAAAAGCCATTGGCTGCACCTGTAGCTCAGAGGTGTGTCTGTGTAAAGCCATTGGCTGCACCTGTAGCTCAGAGGTGTGTCTGTGTGGTCGTAGAGGACCATTTGGTTTGAAAAGACACAAGGGCACCATCAGTAAAAAGGACAGTAATCAGCCATTCTAAATAGTCAGGCAGCCCATAGATGTTACTGTTCAGTCTGTCTGGGGTTTGTTCAGGATGCATGCTATCAGTGTGACCCTGTGCAGTATGTGAGTTGGAGAGAAGTGAACACCCAAAGGCTTCTAAAAGAGAACAGCTCCTGTTGTACATGGCTAATAGAACTAGGAATTAGCGCACAGCTCCTGTTGTACATGGCTAATAGAACTAGGAAGTAGCGCACAGCTCCTGTTGTACATGGCTAATAGAACTAGGAAGTAGCGCACAGCTCCTGTTGTACATGGCTAATAGAACTAGGAAGTAGCGCACAGCTCCTGTTGTACATGGCTAATAGAACTAGGAAGTAGCGCACAGCTCCTGTTGTACATGGCTAATAGAACTAGGAAGTAGCGCACAGCTCCTGTTGTACATGGCTAATAGAACTAGGAAGTAGCGCACAGCTTCTGTTGTACATGGCTAATAGAACTAGGAAGTAGAACGCTGGAGTTTTGTAATGATTTCACCTCTTTCATGTTTATGTAAGGATGAGATGAGGGATGTGTTCTCTACTCTCTGTCTGTTTTATAAATGTATAGAGATCTAAAACTGTGTACAGAGATCATCTTATGTGCGGAGATCAAACCGCCATAATTCAGGTACGGTGTGTGTGTGTTGTTCCGCGTACATGAGGCCTGATTGTGTGTCTAGCTGCGGACTGCACCATTGCTGCTTGACGCGATGCAGTGTAGTGGGTGTGTGGTAAGGGGGTATGGGAGGGTGCAGGGTGTTGTAGTAAGGGGGTATGGGAGGGTGCAGGGTGTTGTGGTAAGGGGGTATGGGAGGGTGCAGGGTGTTGTGGTAAGGGGGTATGGGAGGGTGCAGGGTGTTGTAGTAAGGGGGTATGGGAGGGTGCAGGGTGACGTAGTGGGTGTTGTGGTATGGGAGGGTGCAGGGTGGTGTAGTGGGTGTTGTGGTAAGGGGGTTTGGGAGGGTGCAGGGTGACGTAGTGGGTGTTGTGGTAAGGGGGTTTGGGAGGGTGCAGGGTGACGTAGTGGGTGTTGTGGTAAGAGGGTATGGGAGGGTGCAGGGTGACGTAGTGGGTGTTGTGGTATGGGAGGGTGCAGGGTGGTGTAGTGGGTGTTGTGGTAAGGGGGTTTGGGAGGGTGCAGGGTGACGTAGTGGGTGTTGTGGTATGGGAGGGTGCAGGGTGGTGTAGTGGGTGTTGTGGTAAGGGGGTATGGGAGGGTGCAGGGTGACGTAGTGGTTGTTGTGGTAAGGGGGTATGGGAGGGTGCAGGGTGACGTAGTGGGTGTTGTGGTATGGGAGGGTGCAGGGTGGTGTAGTGGGTGTTGTGGTAAGGGGGTATGGAAGGGTGCAGGGTGACGTAGTGGGTGTTGTGGTATGGGAGGGTGAAGGGTGGTGTAGTGGGTGTTGTGGTAAGGGGGTATGGGAGGGTGCAGGGTGACGTAGTGGGTGTTGTGGTAAGGGGGTATGGGAGGGTGCAGGGTGTTGTGGTAAGAGGGTATGGGAGGGTGCAGGGTGTTGTGGTAAGGGGGTATGGGAGGGTGGGAGGGTGCAGGGTGTTGTGGTAAGAGGGTATGGGAGGGTGCAGGGTGTTGTGGTAAGGGGGTATGGGAGGGTGGGAGGGTGCAGGGGTGAGGCGGTGGACCTGTGGATCCAGTGCGAGTTCATTTTAATGAAGGGGTCCGGCTCAGGCTCTAGCAGGGCTCTAATGGGGCTCTGCTCTGGGCTGTAACAAACTGCTGCTGCCTGCCGGGTAGGCTCCCAGGGCGTAGGGCTGCAGTTTTGTTCTTAAAGAAATGCATTCACACACTCTAGTATACACATACACACACACACACACACACACACACACACACACACACACACACACACACTAGTACACATACATACACAAACAGGCCTGTACACTCACACACACTATCGGATGCATTTAAAAATTCATACAAATCACACGTGCTCTGTACAACACACACACACACTCATGGACCTGCAAATAGGGTGCTGCTAATGGCTTCCAGTGGGAGATAGGGAGAGCAAGGTTTTATCCCTTAAGTGTAGAAGACTTAATCAGACAGAATGGCCGGGGGCCAGCAGCAGGACTGTGCAGCACGCCCCTCGTGGCCAGGGGAGCGGCTCCACACACATTACGTATTCTGTGTCTACCTCTCCTGCAGACGGCTGCAGTGGAGCTGGGCCCAGGTGAGACCGCTCTCTGGTTAGGTCTGCAGAGCTCTCTCACTGACACACACTCCTTTACATGTCCTTCTGTTAGTGTTCATTATCCAATCTGCATGAAGTAGCAGCCTTTCCCTTCTCTGTCCTTTCTTTCTATATGTGTCTAGCACAAGCCCTGTGTTCTACAGTGTACTAACAGAAGGTCTAGCCCAGCATTTCCCAAACTCTGTCCTCAGACCCCAAGGGGTGCACGTTTTTGGTTTTTGCCCTAGCACTACACAGCCGATTCAACTAACCAACTAGTCATCAAGCTTTGATCATTTGAATCAGATGTGTAGTGGTAGGGTAAAAACCAAAACATGCACCCCTTGGGGTCCGAGGACAGAGTTTGGGAAACACTGGGCTAGGACATGGCTGCAGACTCAGGCTGTCTTTACTGCCTGTACCTGAGCAGTCTCTTTGTCAATGCAAGGCCCTCCGTGGGGTAGACCGGAGCACAGTTGTTTGTGTGTGTTTGGGGTTGAATGAAGAGGCTGAGTGAGGTAGGCTCTTTGTCTGATCGGGGGTCTGGGTGTGTGCTCCGAGGTCCCCCGCACCTTGTTTGCGTTCTGTGGATAAATAAAAGGTCTTGTTTAGAAAGGACGCGTTTGGAAAGGACGCGTTTGGAAAGGGCTCGTTTGGAAAGGGCGCGTTTGGAAAGGGCTCGTTTGGAAAGGGCGTGTTTAGAAAGGGCGCGTTTGGAAAGGGCTCGTTTGGAACGGGCTCGTTTGGAAAGGGCTCGTTTGGAAAGGGCTCGTTTGGAAAGGGCTCGTTTGGAAAGGGCGCGTTTGGAAAGGGCGCGTTTGGAAAGGGCGCGTTTGGAAAGGGCGCGTTTGGAACACAGCGCTGTTCTCCCATCCCCCTTATGGGCACAAGGGCTTTTTGTCGGGTAAATTCACGCTCACTGTTTGTGAGGTCGTCCAGAGTGGTCTCGTTTGATCTCTACCCCCGTGCCATTCGCTGCTACGCTGATTGTTGTGTTTCCGACAGCATCGCTACCCCAGCTACATTCGCTGGTGTGTCAGGATGTTACAGCTTAACAGGGCCCAGAAATGCAAATAGCAGCACACGCACCGCCAGAGCAGCAATTAACAGAGGCATTTCAATAATATAGAAAGAAATTGTGTCAAGGATTGGGTAGGTGTGTGTGTGTGGAGCTTTGTTTTTTTCAATCTCTTAAATAATAGTTTAAAGAGGGAGGGAGTAGGAGAGGAGCCTGCCCCTGCAATGCTGCTAGACACAGTGTGCTCCCTCTGGGAGCTAGGAGTTGTTAACCCTTCTCTACCTGGCTCAAATACTCTGGTTAACATGTATTTAGTTAACCCTTCTCTATCTGGCTCAGATACTCTGGTTAACATGCAGGTATTTAGTTAACCCTTCTCTATCTGGCTCAGATACTCTGGTTAACATGCAGGTATTTAGTTAACCCTTCTCTACCTTGCTCAGATACTCTGGTTAACATGCAGGTATTTAGTTAACCCTTCTCTACCTGGCTCAGATACTCTGGTTAACATGCAGGTATTTGGTTAACCCTTCTCTATCTGGCTCAGATACTCTGGTTAACATGTATTTAGTTAACCCTTCTCTACCTGGCTCAGATACTCTGGTTAACATGTATTTAGTTAACCCTTCTCTACCTGGCTCAGATACTCTGGTTAACATGTATTTAGTTAACCCTTCTCTACCTGGCTCAGATACTCTGGTTAACATGTATTTAGTTAACCCTTCTCTATCTGGCTCAGATACTCTGGTTAACATGTATTTAGTTAACCCTTCTCTATCTGGCTCAGATACTCTGGTTAACATGTATTTAGTTAACCCTTCTCTACCTGGCTCAGATACTCTGGTTAACATGTATTTAGTTAACCCTTCTCTACCTGGCTCAGATACTCTGGTTAACATGCAGGGATTTAGTTAACCCTTCTCTACCTGGCTCAGATACTCTGGTTAACATGCAGGTATTTAGTTAACCCTTCTCTATCTGGCTCAGATACTTTGGTTAACATGTATTTAGTTAACCCTTCTCTATCTGGCTCAGATACTCTGGTTAACATGCAGGTATTTAGTTAACCCTTCTCTATCTGGCTCAGATACTTTGGTTAACATGTATTTAGTTAACCCTTCTCTATCTGGCTCAGATACTCTCAGTTTCATACTGACAGGTGTTAAGAGATGGTAGGGGACTGTTATATTGGTCAGGGAGGAACACCAATACTGAGTACACCCAGTCTGTAACTTAGGTTCTAATTTGCGGAAATAGTCCCAGTTGGTGAAAGAGGGGCTGAACCACACCTCAGTGGTGTGTGGACTGGGAGGGGAGGAGGGCAAACGGGGATCCCATTCTGGTTGTTGAGTTCTAGGTATCGGTTTCCCATTTCTCTCACAGCCCCGGTGTGTGTTTTGGCAAAGGCTGGTCAGTGTAAGTAGGAAACAGAGGGTATCCAAGGTAACTTACTGAAACATGTTGGATTCATTAGACCCCCCGTTCCTCTCACAGGGCTGTTTTACTGTGGGTTAATGATGACGTCACAGAGCTTCTGAGGGAATTTAAAAACAGGGGAGGGACCTACTGTATATAAAGTAGTACTCTGCATATACTTCCCCTACCTTACATTCTCTCTCTGCTACATACTCCCACTCTCTCTGCCTCTGTTTAGCAGTCTCCCCCTCCACTACTCTCCCACTCTCTCTACCTCCCGCTGGCTTCAGGGTTCACATGAACAGTGCTCTGTACACATGGGACGCAGGCAGGGGGAGGACATCTGGAAATAAATAAATATATCCTCTCTGCTAATGAAGACGAGCAATTCCCCACGGTCACGCTTTTATTAGAATGGTGTTTTTATCTCTTTCTAATGATCGTTATCTTTATCTCCCCCTTCTCTTTTTCTTAATTTCTCTCTGTCTGTTTCTCTTGCTTTGTTTGGCTGCCTGGTGATCGTGGTGTGAGGTCTGTCTCTATCCTCCGCTGGCTGTTTTCAGAGTATGTTTCTGGTCATGTGGGCTAGGTCTCGCCCGCAGGACCAATCTCTCCGGGAAACATCTGTATCCCGTCCTGTGTCCACATCTCAAGGGCCAAGCCCCAAACCCCGGTCCGTCAGCACTGGCATTCCCCTCCTTTTCCCCGTCCCTTACCTTGCCTCTCCATAGCAACAAGACGGTGTATGGTTCAGTGTGTAGTGTGAGCATCTGCATTGCCTCTGAACTCTATCCCAATGATTGCCTTCTTCATTCTTAAATGTAGTGGAACGGAATCTATGGAATCTAAATAAAGGTTAGAAAACATAATCTAGCAACATTTGGAGATAAATCATTCCAGGAAAGCCCAGACCAATCAATAGGTGTCTGTAATCTCCCCCATCTCTAAATTAGTTTTTTAAAGCCGGTAATGATCCTGTCTGCTTCCATCAGAGATGGACGGTTTTTCTGCATTACACCCAGTGCACTATAGCTCTGTGTGGGAGGCTGGGGCCTGGTAGTGTCCCGAGCTTCACTTGTTTTAGCTGGGGAGCTGTGTGTACAGTTGAGTGTGGATGGGGTTGCTGTGTGCTGTTGCCTGCAGGTAGCTGAGTGCAGTAGTACTGGGTAGTTGTGTTTGTAGAAAGAACCACCTCTACCCTGCTCTGCTCTCCTCTCTGCCTGACTACACTTTAATATTCCCCCTCTAATGAAGCGCTAAATGGAGGATGAGTAGAGCCCTGATTGGGTGTAATTTAGTGCTTTTCCTCCTCTGCTGTGAAAGCAGTGTCTTTTAGGAATGAACAGGTCCACTGCAGGCTAGACCTATTTAAATAAGATCAACTGACTGTAGACTTTGGCCGCCGTTTGTATTGGATCTAGCATGTGTTATGACACAGTGGGGTTTAGACTGTGTCCTCGTTCCTAAGAAAATGCCTCATTGGGCGTGACAAATTGTATTTTTTCCCCAAATAGTATAATTCCTGTATATGACAGTCCAAATAGTGCCTTGAATCCCTCCCGAGCACCTGGTGTATGAGCCATAGGCTGCAGACAACACCTGGAGTTCAGTAAATGTCCTCTAGGAGGATCTAAGAGCAGTCTGGGCCCGTACCTACTACAGTCCTAATGGGACCTTGGTCCAGATCCAGCCCACAGTTTCCCCCAAACACGCATGAAGAGTGATCTCTCCTCAGAAACACCCAGAGAGAGGTAACTCTGAGTCTTCTGTACTATGGGAATACTCTATGAATGGTGAAAAGGTACTACTGAGAGACACTGCTCAAGCTGAAGCGCTGCCATTTGGCAGCTCAGACACTCTCTCTCGACAGAGTCCTGGCTAGCTCAGGGAAGAGAAAGAGAAATAGAGAGGAATAGTGAGAGATGGAGAGAGATGTTATGGTGCAGGACCAGAGTTGACCCTAGTCTTCCAGGGGCTTGGGAGCCTGCTGGGTTTTAGCTCTAGGCCATCAGCAACAAGGCCAGTCCTCTTGGAGTCTGGCCGACACACTGGTCCCAGCTCTGGATGTCTGGATCGCACTCATGAAATGAACATGGGATGGTTGAAGAATGGAAAACAGGGTCTGTTGCCCTTGGCTTTGTTGGGGAATATGAAACACAGTGTTACTGGTCTGGTGAGGAGTCCACTCTGACCACCCTGCTGAGTTTTGCCTGGACAGACCAAGAGCATGATGGGAAAATGGACTGGCCACTGCATGGTCCAGTCTGCACACTCAGACCATTAAGAGGAGTGTTATTTCTGGAATGGGTCTGTTAGTATTATGGTGTGGAATAAGCTTTTTATTTTTCCTGAACTTTATTTAAATTTAGGTGGGGAATTCACACATTAACAAAAAAACTCAGTGTCTACGTACTAGCTCTGGGACTTTCTTACCACCTCCTCTCGCTAATAAAGAAAACAGTTTTGACAGTTTGTTTTCGTGGCTTCTACTAGACTGTTGTTGGCCCATACCCTGGGCCATGGGGTTGAGGGGAAGGAGGTGGGGGGGGTCCTCATTGTGTCCTGACTACTGCCATTTCCTGTTTGTGTGCCAGCGGTGCTTCCTTCCTCTGCAGTGCCCAGGAAAACCTTCATCACACCTTCCTGTTCTGATCTGGTTGCTGTTGTTACATATCTCACACCTCTGAAATTAGGACATCAAAACAAGGAGAACACATTCCCAGTCACTCAGGGTAGACAGACAGACAGACAGACAGACAGGGGACCTTTGATGTTTTCTCCCACCCAACCACCCAGCTAATGAATGATTGAACACTTGTTTTGAGATCTACCTTTTGTATTTTTAAGGCACTGTCATGTAGATTAAGATAAACCAAAAAAATGATGTAGTCCTACAGATTCTGTATGTATTTCTAAGCATCCCTCTCTTTTGTCTTTCTCTCCTTCTTCTCTCTCTCCCCCCCTCTCTCTAGCGGTAGAAGAAGGCGAGTCGTCGGAGTTTGCAAGGAACTGGGATTCATCGTCCGTCCAAACAGGTATCCGCTTTGTTATTCAGAAGTGTGCAGCCTGCCAGGCAGCTGTCAGATCTGCGACACAGATTAGATTCTATATGTCACATTCCAGGTCCACCGCCAGACTACCCACTGAATCAGAATCTTTAATATCAATTCCACATGGCCCAGAATGTTCTGCTCCGAGGGAGAGGGGGATGAGAGAGGGAGGGAGATATGGCGTGAGGGACAGAGAGCTTTTCACAGGACGCTGATGTCCAGGCCTGCATGTGAGAGCAGACAGGACTCTGGGGCTCCAGCAGTCTCACATCCTGTTTGAGGTTTTGTGGTAAAGTAGCTGCACTGAATCACCCTCCCTGTCCTCCCTCCCAGCCTGCTTTATCCAGCTATTCACATAGGGCCTATAGCACAGCAGTGGGATGGGTTCCTGATGGGGCCCAAATAGCGTCATGGTGAATGCAATCAAGATCATTTGTTAAGGATTCCATTTGATTAAAGCATGGCACCCACTTCAATGTTCTTTACATGCAGTGCAGACCCACAGTCACACCCATGGAGTCATTGGTATGGCTGTACCTGGAGATGATGCAGCAGCTAAATGGACCCATTTTTACAGAACACGGTATGAGGATGGTGACTGACTGATTATGGTGGCATGTTGGCCTCTAGTCTTTGAGTCAGCCCAACATTATGAAGAAGGAGAATATTTATTCTGTTATTTTACAGCAGAGAGAGATAAGAGAGCTGGATGTTCTTTATCTAAACGGTGCTCTCTCTCTCTCTGCCCTCTTTCTCTCCCTCCCTCACTCTGTCGGTTCTTCTGGGAGGGGGAATTGGAAAGTGAGGCCCCGAGGGTGTGATGAGGCAGGGGCTTCTGGTTGGGGGGGGGGGGGGGGGGGGGGTGCTGACTGAGGTCCTGGGTGGCTGGAAAGTGCTTTATGTGTGAGATACAGCAGGAAGGGGAGTCCCAGTGCTCTCACTAGCTCTGCTCTCTTCCTCCCTGCTGCTTCTCTTCACCTCTTCCCTACACACTCACAATCTCTCTCTATCATTCTCTCTCTTGTGTTTGTTTGTTTGCTCCTGTGTTCAGGCTCAGGGGGGCTGCCCGCCATTTCTTATTTAAAAATCTTAAAAACCTTCCTTCCCTTTATTCCCTGGGAGATGATGTCGACAAGGACACTGGCAGGCTTTTGCTGGTATTAAATTCAAATATTTTTCCTCCCTTCTCTGGAAAATGTGTGTTGAGTTTGGAAAGAGCAGCGGGGGGGGTGTTGAGGGACGTGCCCCCCCCACCCCCAAGGACCTCAGAGGGCCCCTTCGGTCTGTCCCACAGGAGGTGCCTGCCTACCCCCTCCTTTCCACATCCCACCCTCCACCCCAGCCTCCCTGAGACAGAAAAACAACACATCCATCCCTGGCCCAGAGGGGGAGAAACAGAAAAGAGAAAAGACAGAAAATGAGCCAGGTCTGACACTGTAGACCAAGAGAGGGAGAGGGTGGAAAGCATGGAGAAGACGAGTGAGACGGAGTGAGGGAGCGAGAGGGGGGGGGGGGGGGAGTTTTTGGAGAGTAGTACAGACGTTTGTCATTTCTGTGGAAGGAGGAGGAGGGGCAGTCTGTGGTGATGTTTTAATAAGTGCCACCAGAGCTGTGAAGTTCGGCCTTGTTTTGCTGGCTTCCTGTTGGAAAGACCCTCCTGCTTCACTGTCTGATAGAGAACACCAGGGTTAAGCACACAACACATGCTCAAATCAAATTGTATTTGTCGCATACTTCATAAACAACAGGTGTGGACTAACAATGAAATGCTTACAGGCCCTTCCCAACAATGCAGAGAGAAAAACATGCAGAAATAATAGAAAAGTAATAATAACAGGTAATAATAAATACACAATGAGTAGCTATATACACGCTATGCTACAGGCAGAATTTTCCGAGGTGATGGTTTCTCCATGACCTCTTACATACACAATCAATGCAGACACACACACTGCACCCTGTCCATGTGGACTGTGATTCATGGTGGAAAAAGTAGTCTCATATCCCTGAGCAAAGGGCCGATAAGGGGCTGTAATGGAGCTGAATTAGATTATTTCATTCATTTCCTCCCGTAGCCATTGGCTGGCCGTTGCATCAGCGACACCAATGAGAAGGGCTTTTTTCCCTCCCGGCCCTGCCATTACACTATTGGGCTGTGGGTGTTGTCTGTGACCTCACTACTGAACAGTATGGTGTTCTCGCTATAGGAGAACAGTATGGTGTTCTCGCTATAGGAGAACAGCATGGTGTTCTCGACATAGGAACAGAATGGTGTTCTCGCTATAGGAGAACAGTATGGTGTTCTCGCTATAGGAGAACAGCATGGTGTTCTCGACATAGGAACAGCATGGTGTTCTCGACATAGGAACAGAATGGTGTTCTCGCTATAGGAACAGAATGGTGTTCTCGCTATAGGAACAGAATGGTGTTCTCGCTATAGGAACAGAATGGTGTTCTCGCTATAGGAACAGAATGGTGTTCTCGCTATAGGAACAGAATGGTGTTCTCGCTATAGGAACAGAATGGTGTTCTCGCTATAGGAACAGAATGGTGTTCTCGCTATAGGAACAGAATGGTGTTCTCGACATAGGAACATAATGGTGTTCTCGACATAGGAACAGAATGGTGTTCTCGACATAAGAAAAGCATGGTGTTCTCGCTATAGGAACAGAATGGTGTTCTCGACATAGGAACAGAATGGTGTTCTCGACATAGGAACAGAATGGTGTTCTCGACATAGGAACAGAATGGTGTTCTCGACATAGGAACAGAATGGTGTTCTCGACATAGGAACAGAATGGTGTTCTCGACATAGGAACAGAATGGTGTTCTCGACATAGGAACAGAATGGTGTTCTCGACATAAGAACAGCATGGTGTTCTCGCTATAGGAACAGAATGGTGTTCTCGACATAGGAACAGAATGGTGTGAAGACAGTGCAGCAGACAGAGATGCTAAATGAGATGCTAAGCTAACACTACAGGCATCAAAGGCATAAGCATCACAACACATGCACCCATTTTTAGAAGAAGAAAGTTTCTAGAAAGACTATTGTTATTGAAAACATATCAGACCTCCAATCCAACAGTTAGGGATTCAATTAGTTTAAAAAAATCACGTGTACTGTAATTTGGATGATGTTTCCACGATAGTTTGAAGGTTTTGTGCGTTGTCTGTGTATTTGTTGGGTTATAGTGTGTGTGTGTTGTTTTGATTCCAGGATGTCCCTTTAACAGTGTGTGTTGGATCACTCCACTGTCTCTCTCTCTGCAAAGTGAGATGTCAGTCAGTCTCGTGGCTGTGCACGCTTTCAGTCCCCTCCGGGCTCCAACCTGAGTGTGCGCCAGCCGTCCGGGGGAAAGAATGTACTGGTTTTATTTTCCCCTTTGAAGGGAGGAGAGGAGGGAGGAGAAAGAGGAGGAGGAGAAGAAGATATTACAAGGGGCAGACTGAGACACAGGAAGATGGCCCTCCTTTCTGTCCTCGCTAACTAATGTATGGACATCTTGATGATGTAGACTAGATGACAGTTTGAAAAAGAGGACACGTGTCTCTCTCTCTCGTTCTCTCATTTGTCTCCCTCTTCCTTTTTTTTCTCTCTCTCCATCTCCCTATATAAACCTCTGGAGGTCCATAATATATTTTTTAATTTCCCCAAGGCAACGACAGGAAAACAGTTTTAATGTGCGAGGAGGAGGTGTGTGCTAGCGTGTGTGTGTGTGAAGCCACGGGCTGGAACAGGTGATGGCATTGGTAAGCAGCTGTCAGGCTGTTTGTGTGTGATTTAATTCGCTCCCTTCCATGACACTCCTTTTGGTTTTCATCAGCCTCTCTGGGTGGAGGGGCTGGTGTTGGGTGCTGCGCTCCCCTGCCTCTCTGGGTGGAGGGGCTGGTGTTGGGTGCTGCGCTCTCCTGCCTCCCTGCCTCTCTGGGTGGAGGGGCTGGTTTTGGGTGCTGCGCTCCCCTGCCTCTCTGGGTGGAGGGACTGGTGTTGGGTGCTGCGCTCCCCTGCCTCCCTGCCTCTCTGGGTGGAGGGGCTGGTGTTGGGTGCTGCGCTCCCCTGCCTCCCTGCCTCTCTGCCTCTCTGGGGGGGTGGGGGTTGGGGGAGAGACACACTGAGCCTGGTACACAGTGCTTCTTCTGGCTCCCTGGGGGGAGCCCTGTATTTTGAAAAAACAGTCGGCAGAGGACAGGGGAGCTGTGGAGAGAGGCCTGCTTTAAATAGGTCCCCCTGTTTACTGGGAGAAGGAGAGGGCTCCCCAGAGAGACGGGGGGTGATGCGGCTGCACCTGCTCAGCCTGTGTCTGTGTGTCACAGACCCCAGACCTTTTGTTAGTACCCATACTGGACGCACCTGACAGCGGACGTGAAGCCTAGAGGATCACAGATTCATACAACATTGTACAAATGGTAAATAACCTTTTCTCACACTGTAAACCCAGTGAACCTCCCATAGTGATTAGAGGTGGCTATTTTAAGGGCACAAGGTGTTACATTTTTTCCTGAACAGTAAGAGCCACATGCCTTGGTCATTCAGAATATTCCACACATGTTTTTTTCGCTCAATAAATAGTTTTGACCTTCTTTTTGAGACATTTACCAGGCATAGTGAATACAATGGTGCAGTTGAAGTCGGAAGTTTACATAGACTTCAGCCAAGAAGCCATAAATGTAGACCTCCACATGTCTGGTTCATCCTTGGGAGCAATTTCCAAAAGCCTGAAGGTAACATGTTCATCTGTCAAAATAATAGTACGCAAGTATAAACACCATGGGACCACGCAGCCGTCATACCGCTCAGGAAGGAGACTAGTTCTGTCTACTAAAGATGGACGTACTTTTGGTGCGAGAAGTGCAAATCAATCCCAGAACAACAGCAAAGGACCTTGTGAAGATGCAGGAGGAAACGGGTACAAAAGTATCTATATCCACAGTAAAACGTGTCCTATATCGACATAACCTGAGAGGCCGCTCAGCAAGGAAGAAGCCACTGCTCCAAAACCGCCATAAAAAAGCCAGACTATGGTTTGCAACTGCACATATGGACAAAGATCATACTTTTTGGAGAAATGTCCTCTGGTCTGATGGAACAAAAATATAACTGTTTGGCCATAATGACCATCATTATGTATGGTTGGAAAAAAGGGGAGGCTTGCAAGCCGAAGAACACCATCCCAACCGTGAAGCACGGGGGTGGCAGCATCATGTTGTGGGGGTGCTTTGCTGCAGGAGGGACTGGTGCACTTCACAAAATAGATGGCATCATGAGGGAGGAAAATTATGTGGATATATTGAAGCAACATCTCAAGACATCAGTCAGGAAGTTGAAGCTTGGTCGCAAATGGGTCTTCCAAATGGACATTGACCCCAAGCATACTTCCAAAGTTGTGGCAAAATGGCTTAAGGACAACAAAGTCAAGGTATTGAAGTGGCCATAACAAAGCTCTGACCTCAAGCCTATAGAACATTTGTGGGCAGAACTGAAAAAGAGTGTCCGAGCAAGGAGGCCTACAAACCTGACTCATCCAAAATTCATCCAACTTATTGTGGGAAGCTTGTGGAAGGCTACCCTAAACGTTTGACCCAAGTTAAACAATTTAAAATGCTACCAAATACTAATTGAGTGTAATGTAAACTTCTGACCCACTGGGAATGTGATGAAAGAAATAAAAGCAGAAATATATAATTCTCTCTACTATTATTCTGACATTTCACATTCTTAAAATAAAGTGGTGATCCTAACTGACCTAAGACAGGGAATTTTTACTAGGATTAAATGTCAGGAATTGTGAAAAACTGAGTTTAAATGTATTTGGCTAAGGTGTATGTAAACTTCCGACTTCAACTGTATGTACCTCACCAGGCCTGTTTTTCTTACTGTCTATGTGCTGTACCTGACTCATGTTCTCAGTAAAGTGGAGCATTCCTTCTGAATCCCCTCTCAAACATACTCCGCTAGAGCTATTTGCAGTCCATCCATGTTATACCTCACTTGGCTGCCGCCGGTTGGTTTGAATGTTTGTGTGCTGTGGAGAGTTGAAAGGCAGCCTTGTACTCTTGTTGCTTGTTATAAAAACACTGGTTTTGTGGAACTTGGAGCTCGTATTTTTCTTTCTCCCAGGCAGGCTGGATAGTGATGGCGGTGGAGTGGTGTACCGGGCCGTGTTTGGGCGACCCAGGGCCGGGTGTCCTGCAGATTTACGCCTCTCTGTCCCAAACAGGCCTCCGTCCAGGCTCACAGCACTGCTCCAACACCTAGTCTTGACTCTGTGCTCAAACCGCTCATACAGTTTATCTCTCTCTCACTCACTCACTCACTCACTCACTCACTCACTCACTCACTCACTCACTCACTCACTCACTCACTCACTCACTCACTCACTCACTCACTCACTCACTCTCTCTGAGGACTCCATTAAAGTGTCTGTATTCCGTTTGTGGTATGCCTGTATTCTCCCTCTGTGTACAGTACGATCAAGTCTCACTTCCGTTGCGTGCCCACTGTATGAGTAATAGGAAACTGCTCTGCCTCCAGAGGTCAGGACATTGGGACTGGAACTAGCCAGGGGGATCGTAACAAGCTTCACTTTAAATGTCAAAACTCAATAGGCACTTAATGTAGTTTTTGGTTCTGAGCATTTTGAGTGGAGGGGAGGGAGTATAGCTGAACATTCCCAGACATTTGACTAGTATTTCAGTTCAGCTGGTGTTTATTCCAAGTCAAATAATATTTGTTAAGCTGATTATAAGAGGTGAGAGTAGATCTCTTTACCTGCCCACAGATCCATCCCCCTCCGTGTACCTCTAAGATGGCGATCGCTGTACTCTGGTGGTGCAGTGAGGGAGGGAGGGAGAAAGAGAGACTCTCTGTCTTTGCTGTTGCCTTTGTCTTGTCATGTCTCCCCCGTCGCATGCCTGACGGTGTCCATTAAGCCCACATCGCCCAGCTCCTAATTATTTCCAAATCTCACGTTGGAGCTTTGCACCGTTAAAACAGGAGGAAAAAAACATATCAACCTAACGAGCGGTAATTAGCGGGTCCCAGCAAGGCGGGGCTCTCCTCTGCAACACCACTGCTCTGTGGATTCTGTTAATTCACTTCTCTTCATCTAATTACCCCACACAAACATGTCTGTTTGCCTTTCCTCTGAGAGGGAGCAAGAGCGGGAGAGGGGCATTATCTACAAACATTAGACACCCTCCTCCCTCTCATAAACATACACACACACTATCTATGAGGCTTAATCAGCAGATATGAAAAGTGTGACCTTATTCATGAGGAAATAATTAGTTTAATAAAATCTGAAAGTACACTTGCCAACGAGCGAATGATTACTCTTAGCATACTGTATCTCCATAGCATTAAAGCGAATGGAAATAAAAACAACTACTGATTATTACAGTATATTGTAAGGGTATTACTTTGAGCACAACCTGCTGGTATGCAGTGATTCCTTTCCCCTCTACAACCAGGAAGTGCCAGTCCAGTTGTAGATGTTAAGGGGAAGGGTTAAGATGACCGTCCTATCATTACTGTAGGACCATGTTCTCACCCTGTTAACTCCACTGGTCTCTTCTCAAATGTACACCTCTTCTCCAAGTGTTTCTCCACTTTCCCCCTCTTCTTCTCTTTCTCTTTCTCACCTTCACCCCATCATCTGTCCCAGGTGATTTTTGGGGAGGATATATGGAGATTGTACATTTTCTCTCTGAATTCTTAGATTTGTCCTACCTGTTTCTTCAAGTTCGCAATGTCTGAATACTTACCTCCAATGTATGTGAAAGTAATTGAGATATTTGAAATAGTATTTGAACGCGAGCCTGGTGCGTGTTTGTGTATGTGAGTTAATTTTATCTGACTGTGTGTGTGTGTGTGTGTGTGTGTGTGTGTGTGTGTGTTTACTATGTGTTTGTGTAAATGTGTGTATAAGTGTGTGTTTTGGTCGGCCTCTTGGCGTGGTGACGGTCTGTGACTCAGAGATAATGGCTCTCCGCAGAGTGGGGGACAGGAGCTCCAGCTGGCACAGGGAGACATGACGTGTGCTGCTGGGATTGCTGCTGCACGCCATGCAGACCCTGCCTGTGTCCCCAACACTCCCCCACCCCTGGAAGCCCCAGGCCCTCATTAAGTGTCCCTACTCTGGATGGGAGACCGGGGAGGGGGGCAGCCAGGAGTGGACTATTAAATGAGTGATAAAACAAACATATGAAAGCAAAAGTAGAGGAGGAGAGGGGGTATAGGATAATGTAATGGGGTCAGTTAAAACTGTCTTTGTTAAAACTGTCTTTGTGAGGGTAAAATTTGTTGTTGGGTAGGTATTGTTGTTTTATGCAGACAGTGGTCAGGAGCATTGAGTTTAAACGGCACGTATTTTAAGATGAAACGCATCAATCATTATCTCCACAACTATCTTGTCAGAATACCCGCTGGCAACTGCCATGCCTGCCTAACAGAGAAAGGTGTTTGACCTACGACCTTATTGACCTCACACAGACATGTCATTTGTGTTTGCTACATGATATCTAGGAACATTATTGTTTACTATTCGCAGAGGAAAACTGGCCACTAGCAGGGCTGTCATTGCATTAACCATTGACAGAGCACTGTGCATCTTTAGCTCTCCAACCTAGCAGACAGGTAGGCAGAAAGCAGGCTGTCTGGATGAGAAATATGGTCTCTCAGAATATATCTGGGGGCATAAAGAGGCCTTGTTCATCTGAATGGCCATTTAGAAATCATTAGTCTCCTTGGACACCACTTCCAACGTAAGCCCTCATTTCATTTCGGTTTCCTCCCCTCAAATTGAATTATGTTTGAAAACACTCTGCGCGTCTCAAACGACTCTGCAGAGCCTTATTAGTAATGACCTCAGCACACATTACGGCACATCTAGGTGTGTGTGCGTCTGGTTGGGTAATATTGTAGTGTATTTTGTCTTTGCCTGTGAGGGCAGTGTTGCTGTGTGGATGATAACATTCAACTAATGGACTTTATCTTAGATATGGTGCCAGTGTTAGACTTTGCAACTGTGTAGTAGTGTTTAGCTGTAAACCCCCTCCTATCCATTGTGAGTCCTATTACAGTGGTGTGGTCTACACCAGGTAGAGAAGCCAGCTCACTTTGTTTACGTTGACTAGTATCCGTCACCTCTCCCGAAAAACAAATCTCCGCCAATCAGGACCATTATCCTCTCATCTCCTCCTTCCAGATAAATAGTGTGCTCTGTGTTCATCAGGGCCACTGCTGGAGCTGCAGTGGGTACAGCTGGGGTGCGCACCACCACCGTATCAATCTTCCCCAGTAGCAGGCACATCCAGGGAGGCCTAATGACGGAGGCAGCAGCACTGTGTAGAAGGCCTCTAAATGAAGTGTCCTCCGGACCCCCCTCCTGAGACCACCTCCTCCATCAGAGATTTGAAAGGCTTACTGGAGGGGAGGGGGGCTGCTGCAGAGTGGGGGTGTTGGGGGGCTGAGGAGTGGTTGCTGGATGGCATGGGGCGCCCCCCCCCCCTCACACACCAAACACCCTCCCAACCGTACCAGGCACTCTCATCCTCTCCTCTTCCTCCTGCCGAGCCCCATCCATCTCCCTGAGCCCTGTGGAGAAGAGGGAAGGAGAGGGGGGGAAAAGAGGAGGAGGAGAGGTGGAGAGGGGAAGAGCAAGGTCCCATCTGGCTCCTCCCTTGTTGTCATGGTAGCCGGTTGTGCTGGCATGTACTGGAGTTGGCAGTACCCATACCTCTGGCGTGAGGGCACCTGGGGGAATGACGGTGTGTGTGTGTGTGTGTGTGTGTGTGTGTGTGTGTGTGTGTGTGTGTGTGTGTGTGTGTGTGTGTGTGTGTGTGTGTGTGTGTGTGTGTGTGTGTGTGTGTGTGTGTGTGTGTGTGTGTGTGTGTGTGTGTGTGTGTGTGTGTGTGTGTACACATGCATGTATTAATGTTAGTTTGATTGTGCATTCATGTGTGTGCATGTGTTTGACTGCTAATATGCATTTCCTCTGTCATGGATGAAAGATTGTTTAAGGCGCATATCAAAGAATATGTGGGTATGTTCATGTCTAGATGTGTAAAGGTGCCTGTGTCTTTGTGATTGCAGTGTAGGACTGTGTCCGTGTAGCATCAGTTAGGGGCCACTCTCCTCCCTGTCCAGACGGTGCTCTCACCACTGGACAGATGGCCATAACCCTCCCTCCCACTCCTTTCCCCCCTAAATGCTCCATTCATCCCTCCATCCATTCATCCCACCATCCACCCTCCGCATCTCTCCCCGAGAGGACGAGTGTGGAATTAGAGCACCTCCACACCCAGTCTCTATCTCCCTGATCCAGCCCAGACACGCTCTCTCTCTCCCTACCAACCTACCTACCTAAAACCTAAGTTGTGCTGTGGGGCTGGGGTCATGGGCCAGAGCCCATTACCAGCAGCAGAATGGCGGGCGGGCAGACCGCTGGGCACTGCCAAATCAAAGCTGTGGAGTGCAGGAATGGCCTCCTCCTGCTCTCCTCTGATTGCACAAGTCCACCATGATTAGACAGGATGTGGAGCTTTAGGGAGCCAGCCAGCAAAACCACCCCCACTCCCGCTCCCTCTCTCTTTCCCTTTACCACCCTCCTCTTCTGCACTGACATTCCCCATCTCTCTCTCTTTCTTTCTTTCTCTCTGTCCCTTTCCCTCCCTCCCTCCTCAGTCTCCAGTGCAGTCCTTTTGGAACAGAGCGTTTAATGTGATAATAAGGTGTGAAAATGGAGCCACAATGGTGGAGGGAGGATTGTGGAGGCCGTTTTTTCCACTGGTCCTCCTCTCTGCATGCCATGAGTGGCAGTGTGGGCACACAGGCTGGCATGAGTCGTCTCCCTCCAGAGTCCTGAGTCCTTATACACCCTCTAATGCCACCTCACATAGACCCTCCATTAGAGAGCACACACAGGTCATGTGACCAGGGACATCTTTAGTATGAGATGGACTTGAAATAGTGCTTGTCCCGTTCAATTGCTGGTACAAATGGACTCAATCAAAAAATAATCTATTACCTCTGACCAATCTCCAGTAGATCAGTAGTTCCGGCTGTATGAGTCACATGCTGGTACTCAGTTTCCCTCTCTCTGTGTTTTTGTACCAGATGTCCCTGCTGCGTTGGACCGCGAGGCGGCGAGGAAGGAGCGGCGTGCAGCCCTAGAGGATGGGGACCACAGTGTCACCAGCCATGACGACCACATTGGGGATGATGACCTGGACGATGAGTCCATCTTCACCTGCGACAACTGCCAGCAGGACTTTGAGTGTCTGGCGAAGCTGACTGACCACCGCACCAACCACTGCCCCGCAGGTAAGACATCATACACACACTGAAATGAATACACTACACTGCAGGTAAGATAAACACAGGGTGGGCTACATCCACACACTGAGTTCTTTTGGGGCCAGGGGACTCGGGTCGTTACCCCCTTTCAATTCAATCAATCCAATACCTTGAGTAGTATTTAAAGCTACATTATGTAACGTTTTGGGTGACCCGACCAAATTCACATAGAAATGTGACGTATAGATCTGTCATTCACATAGAAATCAAGTCTAAGAAGAAAGGTAGATCTGTTTTATGTGCTCTATTTCTATGCTTCCCGTTCTTACATTTTGTTTTTGCGTCTTTTACTTTCGGTTTTGTACACCAGCTTCAATCCACTGAAAATACAAACATTTTTGTTATGGAAAATATATTTCACAGCGGTTTAAATGGTACAATGATTCTCTACACTATACTTGGTTGTTTTGTCACAAACTGAAATTGGGCGAACTACAGTACCAGTCAAAAGTTTTGACACACCTACTCATTTAAGGGTTTTTCTTTTTGTACTATTTTCTACATTGTAGAATAATAGTGAAAACATCAAAACTATGAAATAACACATATGGAAACATGTAGTAACCAAAAAAGTGTTAATCACAATATATTTTAGATTCTTCAAAGTAGCCAGCCTTTGCTTTGATGACAGCTTTGCACACTCTTGGCACTCTCTCAACCAGCTTCACCTGGAATGCTTTTCCTACAGTCTTGAAGGAGGTACCACATGCTGAGCACTTGTTGGCTGCTTTTCCTTCAGTCTGCGGTCCAACTCATCCCAAACCATCTCAATTGGGTTGAGGTCAGGTGATTTGTGGAGGCCAGGTCATCTGATGCAGCACTCCATCACTCTCTTTCATGGTAAAATCGCCCTTGCACAGCCTGGAGTTGTGTTGGGTCATTGTCCTGTTGAAAAACAAATGATAGTCCCACTAAGCGCAAAGCAGATGGGATGGCGTATTGCTGCGGTAGCCATGCTGGTTGTGTGTCTTGAATTCTAAATAAATCAGACAGTGTCACCAGCAAAGCACCATCACACCTCCTCCTCCATGCTTCATGGTGGCAACCACACATGCGGAGATCATCTGTTTACCTACTATGCGCCTCAAAAAGACATGGCGGTTGGAACCAAAAATCTCAAATTTGGACTCATCAGATCAAAGGACAGATTTCCACCAGTCTAATGTCCATTGCTTGTGTGTCTTGGCCCATGCAAGTCTCTTCTTCTTATTGGTGTCCTTTAGTAGTGGTTTATTTGCAGCAATTCAACCATGAAGGCCTTATCCACACAGTCTCCTTTGAACAGTTGATG
This sequence comes from Salvelinus namaycush, assembly GCF_016432855.1. Lineage (NCBI taxonomy): Eukaryota > Metazoa > Chordata > Actinopteri > Salmoniformes > Salmonidae > Salvelinus > Salvelinus namaycush. Next base: position 24,506,917 of record NC_052327.1, read on the forward strand.
CTGAGATGTGTCTGTTACTTGAACTCTGTGAAACATTTATTTGGGCTGCAATTTCTGAGGCTGGTAACTCTAATGAACTTATCCTCTGCAGCAGAGGTAACTCTGGGTCTTCCTTTCCTGTGGCAGTCCTCATGAGAGCCAGTTTCATCATAGCGCTTGATGGTTTTTGTGACTGCGCTTCAAGAAATTTTAAAAGTTCTTGACATTTTCCAGATTGACTGACTTTCATGTCAGTCATAATGGACTGTTGTTTCTCTTTGCTTATTTGAGCTGTTCTTGCCATAATATGGACTTGGTCTATTACCAAATAGGGCTATCTTCTGTATACCACTCCTACCTTGTCACATCACAACTGATTGGCTCAAATGCGAGAAGGAGAAGGAAAAAAATTCCACAAATTAACTTTTAACAAGGCACACCTGTTAATTGAAATGCATTCCAGGTGACTACCTCATGAAGCTGGTTGAGAGAATACAAGAGTGTGCAAAGCTGTCATCAAGGAAAAGGGTGGCTACTTTGAAGAACCTCAAATAGGAAATCTATTTTGATTTGTTTAACACTTTTTTCCCCTTTTTTTTCTTTTTTTGTGATGTCTTCACTCTTATTCTACAATGTATAAAATATATTTTTTATTTTGGTTACTTTTGGTTACTACATGATTCCATATGTATTATTTCATATTTTTGATGTCTTCACTATTATTCTACGATGTAGAAAATAGTAAAAATAAAGAGAAACCCTTGAATGAGTAGGTGTGACCAAACTTTTGACTGGTACTGTGTAAGAATTGTAATAACCAGGAAATGGCAGAGAAATGTCTTGATAGTGCATCTTTAAATGGTAGCATATCAAATAACTTTTCCCCATAGTCTTTATATTGTTGAATTGTAGGAAATGTGTACAGTAAATGCTGGGTGGACTCCAATCACGGGTAGCTAAAGCCTGCAGTTTTCAGAATAAGGAGGTGTGTGAATACGTACTCATTGCCATGATAGACTGGATTGAATCGGGCCCTGTGTCTGTGTCCTTATGTGACTGTCTGACTGGGTTTGTTTTGGTATGTATATCCAGTGTTGTACCTTTTGACCCATCAGTTTCATTCCATTCAGACCTTGGTGTACTAGAGGTTTGAAGACTAAACAAGTGAGATATGTGAGCACATTTACATTTATATTTCACATCAAGCCTTAGACACGTGATTGGTTCTGACTGGCTAAGGCCCCCCCCACTCTCCGGGCTCCTATTGCTGTTGGCTGTAGTCATACGCCACTAACACCAGTGTTGCTTAGTGTTCCTAAGGGACAGACTTGTTTTAAAGCTAACACAGGTCACACAATAGGAGTTATTAGGAGCGTTGGAATTAATGGAAGGCTCCAGGGCCCCCTGCAGGGGCATCTGGTTCCAGATTAATCAAGGCTCCTTAATGACCGCAAAAACGATCGACAGAGCCACTCAAGCTCCTAACATAACAGCCCTTAGCACGATTTTGTGTGTGTGTGTGCGTTTGATAGGGGAGGGGGAGTCATGTTGGGGACTATGGGGGGCTTAGTGTGAGTTCAGACAGGGAGAGGGAGCATGGCCTGAGCTCACACAGGGTAGGTGTATGACTATGAGTGACCCAGGGGTTGGTTGGACATTAGATACTTAACGTTTACGTGTTGTGTTGCGTACACCCTAATGCTGAACGACACTGGATGACCCAGAACTGAGACGTGTCTCACACTGATGTTCCTCTTTGGCGACTGCCTCCCTGCCTCCTGTCAGAGTGAAGGCTGGGAGATGTGATTTCAGCTCAGAGTCAAGGGAGAACTACATGTTGCTGAGTGAAGAGAGAGTGGAAGAAAAGAAGGAAAGAAAGAAATGAAATAAAACATAGGGTCCCCAGGGAGTGAGTGGTGGAGATTGCAGAATAATCCCAGGCTTCGACTGGTGGCTGGTATTCCCCCCGGACCTCAGCTTTAATATTATTATTGAAAAGAACGGTAAATTAAAAAACATTCACTGACGAATCCTTTTAAGTTCTCTGTGGCACCCCTGGGATTCTGCCTTGTGCTGCCTCCGTCCCTCTATCTGTTGGGGATAAACACACGCCACCACTCTGTGTGCGTGTGCGTGCGTGTGCGTGCGTGCGCGCGTGTGTGTGTGTGTGTGTGTGTGTGTGTGTGTGTGTGTGTGTGTGTGTGTGTGTGTGTGTGTGTGTGTGTGTGTGTGTGTGTGTGTGTGTGTGCGCTTACACATGCTTACTTGATTAGGGATTCACAGAATCGGAGGCCATCTTGGTATGGGTGGTAGTCAGAGCTGGGAGGCCATCTTGTGGAGATGGAAGTAGACTAGAGGATGGGTCCCAGGTGTTTAGACAAGTGGCAGGTAATTCAGCCACTCGGCAGCAGGTTCATAAAGTGGCTCCATTAATTTCCTATTTCTCTGAGTACATGTGAGTCTGGGAGGCCATACTGCCTGCAGGGGGACTGAGCACAGGCATAATGGTCTGGGAGGCCATACTGTCTGCAGGGGGACTGAGCACAGGCATAATGGTCTGGGAGGCCATACTGTCTGCAGGGGGACTGAGCACAGGCATAATGGTCTGGGAGGCCATACTGTCTGCAGGGGGACTGAGCACAGGCATAATGGTCTGGGAGGCCATACTGTCTGCAGGGGGACTGAGCACAGGCATAATGGTCTGGGAGGCTATACTGTCTGCAGGAGGACTGAGCACAGGCATAATGCCATGGAGTAATTCCATTCCACGGCTGACATAAGCCAGTGTGACCGGTGAATTTCACCTGAAATCCTGTAATATCCCCCTGCGTGCTGCATGCTGGTCTCTCACTCCATGGCCCACACAGACCTGCTCTGCCTGGGCGTATCCGAGAGAAGCAGTAACTCTAGACTGTGTCTGTGTATCGGGGCTGTGCAGCTGTGTTGGTAGGGGCCTGGTGGGCCAGAGCTTTGTTTGGGCAGCCTGTTGAGCTGAAGGGCTGCTCTGCTCCCTCCACCGCCTCACCCAAAACTCCTTTTCAACACGTGGTTTCTCTGCCTGCCCCCTCCACCCTCTGAGCCCTAATGGGGTAATAGTCTCCCCTGATCTGACCCCCGTCTCTTTCTCGTGCGCTCTCTCTCTCATCTTTTTCTGCTAATAAGAGTCCCAACAGGCCACATTAGATTTTATGTTTTAGTTTTCATCCCTGAAATATTCTTATGACCAATAGGCCACCCAGTGTACAGAAGCCCTGTGATCAGCCAGACTATGAGCTGCTCTTAGCATACTCTGGCTGCCAGTCTAGTCTAGTCCAGGGCTGGGCCTTTATAGAGGAAAACTCACTGCAATACATCCTTCCTCCTGCTGCTGTTGACTCTGCTGGAGAGGCCATGTTTGTGTTGGCTGTGTGGAAGCGGTGTGTTTGTTAGCTGTGTGGAAGCGGTGTGTTTGTTAGCTGTGTGGAAGCGGTGTGTTTGTGTTAGCTGTGTGGAAGCGGTGTGTTTGTGTTAGCTGTGTGGAAGCGGTGTGTTTGTGTTAGCTGTGTGGAAGCGGTGTGTTTGTGTTAGCTGTGTGGAAGCGGTGTGTTTGTGTTAGCTGTGTGGAAGCGGTGTGTTTGTGTTAGCTGTGTGGAAGCGGTGTGTTTGTGTTAGCTGTGTGGAAGCGGTGTGTTTGTGTTAGCTGTGTGGAAGCGGTGTGTTTGTGTTAGCTGTGTGGAAGCGGTGTGTTTGTGTTAGCTGTGTGGAAGCGGTGTGTTTGTGTTAGCTGTGTGGAAGCGGTGTGTTTGTTAGAGGATGTCTATTTCCTTGACATAGGCCTGTGTAGTGTGTTTTTTCTATTTAATTTAGTTTGTGTTTTTTGTGTGTACGTCTGTGTTTCTGTGGAACATGGAGTGGTGTGTGTGTGTGTGTCAGAGAGACCGATACTAGAGGTTGATCTGTGCATGCGTGCCGTTGTGTGGGAAGAGTCTGTGGAGAGTCTCAACAGGATAAGAAATCTGTAGCACTGGCTCCCTGAGGAGAGCTTGGAAAAAACCTAGAGATCAAATGGAGAACATTCGTTGCTCCGCTGCCCTGCGACCGGTCAAGGTTGGGCTCTGGCTGTGAGAACCCCTCCATCTGCATCCCCCTTCTCCCCCGCGGCACTGCACAGATGACCCCCCCCGCCCCTGCCCGCCTGGCAGGGTTGGAGCTGAGTGCCGGGGGGTGGGTTAGGAGGAGGTGTGGGCCCCGGGGTTAAGACACCACAGGCACCATCACAGAACCAGTGGGCCAGCCTGAGCCAATGGGACCATTCAGACTCCCCCCCCCCCCCCCCCCCCCCCTCAAGCCTGAACGGGCTCGTCCTCCACTCCATTCTGTGGGGTCCCTGTGTTTATGCTGCAATCCTCTGTTTAGTTTGGCTGGTTTATATATAGCAGACTGCCCCCCATCTCATACACATACACACACACCTCTGCTCTTCAACCCATGTGGCATAGCAGCGGGAAAGTGGGGGGCAGAGAGTTAGCACATTGACATACACACACACACACACACACACACACACAATTGTCCAGGGTATCTATGCAGTAAATGAGGATAATACGGCAAGATACTGGGAGAGGGAGAGTTTCGAGGTAGGCAGTGACGGGTCTGCTGGTGCTGAACAGTGGAGCTCTGTGGGTGGGTGAGAGAGTTGTCAGTCAGGAGAGGGGGGTGGTGCTTCAGCCTGTCAGATACAAATAGGAGGTGAGCACTAGTTAACCCGCCTTCAGGAGACTGAAAGGAGCTGTTAGGAGCGCGGGGGAGAGAGAGAGAGAGTGTGTATGTGTGAGAGAGGGGGGTTACAGACTCGGCAGTTAGAAAGCACTGTATTACTCACACCCTCACCTCAGAAAGAGCGAGGGAGGACGAGAGAGCGAGCGAGAGAGAGTGGACTGGGAGAATGACACTTTCAGCATCCTTCTAACAACACGGCAGTTGATGTATAGCTATTTTCCTCTTACAGATACACATCTGGTCTCATACATACAAATGCAAACATGCATACATTCTAAGACATAAGGCTATTGCAAGTGCTAGCATACTGGTGTTTACTTGTGTGTGTTCATGCAGGACATGAAGCACAGGCTGTGTGTGTTTGGTAGAGGGTAAGGGTGTTGGGACATTTAGGTCGAGCTCCGGCATGCCCCGTATGCCCTCTGTCTGCCTGGCACGGTCACCCATGAGACGAGGAGACTGGAATCTGACTCTCACTACTGCTCCATTTCACTCTCTCCCTTTTTTCTCTCTCTCTCGCTCTCCCTCTAAGATCATATAATTTCTCCTCCTCAATTTCTCTCTATCTCTGGGTGCAGCTGTGCTCTCTTTCCTCAGCAGGTGGGCATGGTGTTGGAGCCCCCAGCCTGCCTGCCAGGGAATCTGTCTAGAAAGAGAGTGGGAGGGAGAAAGGAGAGGGTAGAGTGTCTGTTTAAGGCTGGGGTCCCTGGGTGATTGGATGTCTCTAGGGTGCCCCGTGCCCCCCTCGCCCCAGGTTCCCAACGCCATGAATACATTTTCATTCTCCTTCCTGCCTGTCGTCATGGTGGCAGCTGGATCCGACACGAGGACAGGGCTCTTATTAAAGCCACAGATCACTTTCCTCAACCGAGAGGGAGGGAGAAAGACAAGGAGAATGAGAGTGGTTGAGGGAGATGGAGCGAAAGAGAAGGCGAGGGTGGTTGAGGGAGGGAGAGTAGTAGTGAGAGACTAGTGAGAAGAGGTTGGGATGAGAGAGGCCTGCAACCTGAGGCAAAATCACCAGACAGCTCCTTTCTTTACACACTGTGTGTGTGTACACACCATATGGTACTGTTTGTGTGTGGTTTTGTCTGTTTCTGTCTATTAAGTAAAATCTATTTTGATTCGAGTGTGTTTGACAGCGTAAACACATTGGACTGTGGGTATATCACATCTTATTGGTGTTAGCTGGGTTTTGCTGCTTTCTCTGTCTCTCCCTCCATTTCCTTCTTTCTCCCTCCCGCGCTCCTTCCCTCCCTCCCTCTGCTTGGAGCCTAAGGGTGGCCTGAAGATTCCTTCACTAAGCCCTTGGCACAGATACAAATGCAGTCACAGCTGGTTGTAAACTCAGGTTTTCCAGGGAGAGCAAGAGCCCTGCCTCTATAGGAGAGGAGGATTGAGAGGAGGGAAGGGGGGCACAGCGTGCAGAGAGCGGGAGAAGTGGGGGTGAGGCGGAGGAGGGTTGTTGTTCATCACAGGGTTCATTTTTCACAAAGTTCTCTCTCCCTCTTCCTCCCTCCATTTATTCCCCTCCCTCGTTCTGTCTTTCTATTCCTCTTCTATCGTTCCGTCCCTCTCTTTCTTCTTCACTTTCTCTTTCTCTCTCTCTTCCAGCCTACTTTCCTCTCCCTGTTATAAAATATGGATGGTACCCGTTTTGGGCGCGGAGTGCTGAGAGCCTCTGGCAGAGTGCGGTGCTCTGTCTCTGAAAAGACTCGGCTTGTGCATGCACCTAAACAGCAATCTGTCAACATGTCAGCAACACATGTTTTGTAAAAAAAAAAAAAAATAGAAAAAAAAGCTTCCAGAGGGAGTAATGGCTCCCACCAGAGCCCCGAAAATGCTTGGAATTCAGCATATTTCTATTGCAGGGGGACTCCCCTGGGGTGTTTTTTTTACAATGCCTGCATTTCATACATTTGAGCCAAAGACCCCTGGGGGCGTCCTTTCATAATGCCTGAAAATGTAGGGTTATATTGTGTGCAGTTCACCATGGGGCCTTTATTAATACCTGAATTCTGAGGGACTGGAAATTACATAGGGGCTCTGCGGGGGCCCGCGCTCGCACCAGGAAGGGAGAAAAACTCTGTGGGGACGTTTTCTCTTCCCTTTCCATCTCTTCTCCTCTTCATTTTTTTGTACTTCATGCAAGAGTGAAAAAGGAGAATTTGCCGAAGGACACAAAAAGTGTGTGTGTGTGTGTGTGTTGGCGCTAGCCTTCTTGTATTCAGCTTGTTTGCTTGAAGGCAAAAAATCGTACGATTAAAAATGTAACTTCCCCCTCTATTCTTGTGTGCCGTCATGTTCAGCTCGCAGTCTGAAGAGCAGATAGTAAATATTTGTGCTGTCTGTGTGTTCCCAGGAAAAAAGCCTTAATCTGGTGGAATATCCACACTGAGTTTTTTCAGGGTCTTAGGAAGAGGGGGAGAAAAGAGGACTGCATGTGTTTCCATACATTCATTTGTATTCCTGTGCTACAGGGTTTTGGTGTAAATTTCTCAGATATTTACACGTCAAATGCTGTCTGAAAACAGACACTTTTCAGGACATTTAAAACCTCTTAGTGATCCCTTCCCGCGCCAATCCCGTTAACTTCTCTAGGGTATGTGGGACGCTAGTGTCCCACCTTCGTCAACAGCCAGTGAAACTGCAGGGCGCCAAATTCAAAACAACAGAAATCCCATAATTTAAATTCCTAAATACATACAAGTATTTTGCACCATTTTAAAGATACACTTGTTGTAAATCCAGCCACAGTGTCCGATTTCAAAAAGGTTTTACGACGAAAGCACACCAAACGATTATGTTAGGTCAGAGCCAAGTCACAGAAAAAGACAGCCATTTTTCCAGCCAAAGAGAGGAGTAACAAAAAGCAGAAATAGAGATAAAATTAATCACTAACCTTTGATCTTCATCAGATGACACTCATAGGACTTCATGTTACACAATACATGTATGTTTTATTCGGTAAAGTTCATATTTATATCCAAAAATCTGAGTTTAGTCGGGACGCTACAGTCTCACTTGGCCAAAATCCAGAGAAAATGCAGAGTGCCAAATTCAAATAAATTACTATAAAAATCAAACTTTCATTAAATCACACATGAAAGATACCAAATTAAAGCTACACTGGTTGTGAATCCAGCCAACATGTCAGAATTCAAATAGGTTTTTCGGCGAAAGCAAACGATGCTATTATCTGAGGATAGCACCATAGTAAACAAAGAGAGAGAAGCATATTTCAACCCTGCAGGCGCGACACAAAACGCAGAAATAAAAATATAATTCATGGCTTACCTTTGACGAGCTTCTGTTGTTGGCACTCCAATATGTCCCATAAACATCACAAATGGTCCTTTTGTTCGATTAATTCCATCGATATATATCCAAAATGTCCATTTATTTGGCGCGTTTGATCCAGAAAAACACCGGTTCCAACTTGTGAAACTTGACTACAAAATATCTCAAAGGTTACCTGTAAACTTTGCCAAAACATTTCAAACTACTTTTGTAATACAACTTTAGGTATTTTTTACGTAAATAATCGATAAAATTGAAGACGGGATGATCTGTGTTCAATACAGGATTAAAACAAACTGTAGCTAGCCTTCTGATCATGCGCCTCTAACAAACAGGACACTTCGAGTGACCCTCGTTCAAGATGGCCGTACTTCTTCATTACACAAAGGAATAACCTCAACCATTTTCTAAAGACTGTTGACATCCAGTGGAAGCGGTAGGAACTGCAAGAAGGTCCCTTAGAAATCTGGATTCCCAATGAAAATCCATTGTAAAGAGAGTGACCTCAAAAAAAAAAAAATCTGAATGGTTTGTCCTCGGGGTTTCGCCTGCTAAATAAGTTATGTTATACTCACAGACATGATTCAAACAGTTTTAGAAACTTCAGAGTGTTTTCTATCCAAATCTACTAATAATATGCATATCTTATCTTCTGGGGATGAGTAGCTGGCAGTTTAATTTGGGCATGCTTTTCATCCAAAATTCCGAATGCTGCCCCCTACCCTAGAGAAGTTAACGGGATTGATTTGACAACACCCAGTGAAATTGCAGGGCGCCAAATTCAAACAGAAATCTCATAATTAAAATTCCTCAAACATAGAAGTATTATACACCATTTTAAAGATAAACGTCTTGTTAATCCAACCACAGTGTCCGATTTCAAAAAGGCTTTACGGCGAAAGCATACCATGCGATTATGTTAGGTCAGCGCCTAGTCACAAAAAAACATACAGCCATTTTCCAGCCAAAGAGAGGAGTCACAAAAAGCAGAAATAGAGATAAAATTTATCACTAACCTTTGATGATCTTCATGTATGTTTTGTTCGATAAAGTTCATATTTATATCCAAAAATCTCAGTTTACATTGGCGCGTTATGTTCAGTAATGTTTTGCCTCCAAAACATCCGGTAAATTTGCAGAGAGCCACGTCAATTTACAGAAATACTCATCGTAAACTTTGATGAAAGATACAAGTGTTATACATAGGATTAAAGATAAACTTCTCCTTAAAAACAGCCACGTTTTGCCATCAACAAACATACATATTTAAGTTATTTTAAATACATTTTCTTTGTACATTGAGTACATTGAGGAGAGTTACTGATTTCAATACATGTAAAAAAATATATATATATACACTGCCGTTCAAAAGTTTTTGAAAGAAAAGCAAAAAAATTGTTCCATTAAAATAACATCAAATTGATCAGAAATACAATGTAGACATTGTTAATGTTGTAAATGACTATTGTAACTGGAAACGGCATAGGCCCATCTACATAGGCCCATTATCAGCAACCATCACTCCTGGGTTCCAATGGCACGTTGTGTTCGCTAATCCAAGTTTATTATTTTAAAAGGCTAATTGATGATTAGAAAACCCTTTTGCAATTATGTTACCACAGCTGAAAACGGTTGTGCTTATTAAATAAGCAATAAAACTGGCCTTCTTTAGACTAGTTGAGTATCTGGAGCATCAGCATTTGTGGGTTTGATTACAGGCTCAAAATGGCCAGAAACAAAGTACTTTCTTTTGAAATTCGTCAGTCTATTCTTATTCTGAGAAATGAAGGCTATTCCATGCGAGAAATTGCCAAGAAACTGAAGATCTCGTACAACACTGTACTACACCCTTCACAGAACAGCGCAAACTGCCTCTTACCAGAATAGAAAGAGGAGTGGGAGGCCCTGGTGCACAACTGCGCAAGAGGACAAGTACATTAGTGTCTAGTTTGAGAAAAGAATGCCTCACAAGTCCTTAACTGGCAGCTTCATTAAATAGTACCCGCAAAACACCAGTCTCAACGTCAACAGTGAAGAGGCGACTCCGGGATGCTGGCCTTCTAGGCAGAGTTGCAAAGAGAAAGCCATATCTCAGACTGGCCAATAAAAATAAAAGATTAAGGTGGGCAAAATAACACAAACACTGGACAGAGGAAGTTTGGAAAAAAGTGTTATGGACAGACGAATCTAAGTTTGAGGTGTTCGGATCACAAAGAAGAGCATTCGTGAGATGCAGAAAAACATTTAAGATACTGGACGAGTGCTTGATGCCATCTGTCAAGCATGGTGGAGGTAATGTGATGGTCTGGGGGTGCTTTGGGGGTGGTAAAGTGGGAGATTTGTACAGGGGAAAAGGGATCTTGAAGAAGGAAGGCCATCACTCCATTTTGGAATGCCATGCCATGCCCTGTGGACGGCGCTTAATTGGAGCCAATTTCCTCCTACAACAGGACAATGACCCACAGCACAGCTCCAAACTATGCAAGAACTGTTTAGGGAAGAAGCAGTCAGCTGGTATTCTGTCTATAATGGAGTGGCCAGCACAGTCACTGGATCTCAACCCTATTGAGCTGTTGTGGGAGCAGTTTGATCGTATGGTACGTAAGAAGTGCCCATCAAGCTAATCCAATTTGTGGAAGGTGCTTCAGGAAGCATGGGGTGAAATCTCTTCAGATTACCTCAACAAATTAGCTGGCTGGCTAAAACCGGCACTTTTACTGAAACGTAGATTAATGTGCACTGTCCCTGTAAAAATAAAATCAACTCAAACTCAAATTGACAACTAGAATGCCAAAGGTCTGCAAGGCTGTAATTGCTGCAAATGGAGGTTTGAAGGACACATTTTTTTATTTTATTTTTAATCATTATTTATAACCATGTCAATGTCTTGACTATATTTCCTATTCATTTTGCAACTCATTTCATGTATGTTTTCATGGAAAACAAGAGCATTTCTAAGTGACCCCAAACATTTGAACGGTAGTGTATATTGGCACAAAAACAAGGTTTTCTTCAAACAGCGATGACATGCAGCTTATAAAAATATAAATGTACATAACATTGTAATTGACTATGTGCTGAGACCAATGTCATATGTTTCAGTTCAGTGTCGTTTTATTCCTCATTGACATGGTGGTTCAATGTTCAGACTAAGTGACCAGATGATTGAGTTTGTCAGTAATTTCCTGTAGGCTGTCAAAGTAACAGGTATGCAAAATATTTCAGGAAGATAATGGGTGTCTACCTCCTCAATTTAGGGTCTGTTATTCCTTTGTCGTTGTGTACAATACGTGTGTGTCTTAGTATGTGAGTTTTGAGGCCTAATGTGCTAATGTATTTTGGACCAGGTGTTTTTGTCCCCTAGTTGTATAGATGATAGTGTGTCTGTCTGGTTGGTGCTGGTTAGTGGAGTTGAGGTGTTGGCCCTGTGGGCCGCGCTGACCCTGTGACCTGGTGGGGGTCAGAATAGAGCCGTCATCAGGCCCCTCCCAGGGAGCCAGGATAATGAGGAACATACTGTTCTCTTGGACCCCCCCCCCCCCCCATCTCATTCACCCTGTAGAGTCTCCCCCAAAACTGCCCCTCGTCACACCCCCTCTCCCATGCACCCTGTTGAGTAGACCTCAAAACTGCCCCTCTCTCTCTCTGTCTCATACACCCTGTAGTGTCTGCCCCAAACATGTCCCTCTTTCTCACTTAGTCTCCTTCACACTGCAAAGTCTCCTTAACAACACTAGCTTGTATCAAATCATATTTTGTCGGTCACATACACATATTTTGTCTGATCTCTCTTGTCTGAACATAATGCCTGGGTCCAGTCTGGTCCCCATTGGGCTGTAGGCCTGAGATGGATCCCTGTAGATAAGAATTTCCTCCTGCCTCTGTCACCGTTCCTCCCCTGTTGAATGGACATGGCTGGTCCTCACATGGGCTCCGTGGGTATTTTCTAGAGGACCTCACATTATATTGGAACAAACTGCAGAAAACCTCTGGGTCATTTACAGGACACAGCCTCACACATTATCTAACACACCGCTGAAGACAGACTCGCACACGCAGACACAGACAAGCACACAGACGCGCGCACACACACACGCAAAGACACACGCACAGACAGGCCAGTATGGGAGAGCTCATAATAGTTTTAACCCTGTGTACAGGTGTGGCTCACCTTTTGTCATGTGAAATGTCAGGGAAAAGCAGTGCCAGGGAGGATATACACAGTTGAAGTCTGAAGTTTACATACACCTTAGCCAAATACATTTAAACTCAGTCTTTCACAATTCCTGACATTTAATCCTAGTAAAAATTCCCTGTCTTAGGTCAGTTAGGATCACCACTTTATTTTAAGAATGTGAAATGTCAGAATAATAGTAGCGAGAATGATTTATTTCAGCTTTTTTCTTTCATCACATTCCCAGTGGGTCAGAAGTTTACGTACACTCATTTAGTATTAGGTAGCATTGCCTTTAAATTGTTTTAACTTTGGTCACATGTTTCAGGTAGCCTTCCACAAGCTTCCCACAATACGTTAGGTGAATTTTGGCCCATTCATCCTGACAGAGCTAGTGTAACTGAGTCAAGTTTGTAGGCCTCCTTGCTCGCATACGCTTTTTCAGTTCCGCCCACAAATTTTCTATAGCATTTAGGTCAGGGCTTTGTGATGGCCACTCTAATACCTTGACTTTGTTGTCCTTGGGGTCATTGTCCATTTGGAGGACCCATTAGCGACCAAGCTTTAACTTCCTGTCTGATGTCTTGAGATGTTGCTTCAATATATCCACATAATTTCCCTACCTCATGATGCCATCTATTTTGTGATGTGCACCAGTCCCTCATGCAGCAACGCACACCCACAACAAGATGCTGCCACCCCCGTGCTTCACGGTTGGGATGGTGTTCTTCGGCTTGCAAGCATCCCCCTTTTTCCTCCAAACATAACGATGGTCATTATCGCCAAACAGTTCTATTTTTGTTTCATCAGACCAGAGGACATTTCTCCAAAGTGTGATCTTTGTTCCCATGTGCAGTTGCAAACCGTAGTCTGGCTTTTTTTATGGCGGTTTTGGAGCAGTGGCATCTTCCTTGCTGAGTGGCCTTTCAGGTTATGTCGATATAGGACTCGTTTTACTGTGGATATAGATACTTTTGTACCTGTTTTCTCCAGCACCTTTGCTGTTGTTCTGGGATTGATTTGCACTTTTCACACCAATGTACGTTCATCTCTAGGAGACAGAACACGTCTCCTTCCTGAGCGGTATGACGGCTGCGTGGTCCCATGGAGTTTGCACTTGCGTACAATTGTTTGTACAGATGAACGTGGTACCTTCAGGCATTTGGAAATTGCTCCCAAGGATGAACCAGACTTGTGGAGGTCTACAATTTTTCTTCTGAGGTCTTGGCTGATTTCTTTTGATATTCCCATGATGTCAAGCAAAGAGGCACTGCATTTGAAGGTAGGCCTTGAAATACAGTGAATTATAAAGTGAAATAATCTGTCTGTAAACAATTGTTGGAAAAATTACTTGTCATGCACAAAGTACTAGTCCTAACCGACTTGCCAAAACTATAGTTTGTTAACAAGAAATTTGTGGAGTGGTTGAAAAACGAGTTTTAATGATTCCAACCTAAGTGTATGTAAACTTCTGACTTCAACTATATATATATACATACACACACACACTCTGTTGTTTTTACAGCTCTCTGTCAGACCGGTTGGCCCCGTTTTTATGTGTGGACTGTTCTGTAATCTTAGAGGGCGGCTTTGAGGTGTGTGTGTGTGATGGAATCTGAGAGGCTGTAGGCTGGCATTAAAGGGGATGTTTTAATCGTGAGGCAGGCAGCCCATGTCTGGGTCAGGCTAGACCACTCAGCAACCATAATGAGGGGGCACTACGGGAGGAGATGGAACGACACATAGAGAAAGGGAGGAAAAGGACAGACTGATATGGAGGGAGACGGAGTGGACAGCATATTATTTTGAGGAAGCAGCGCTAGTAGCGACAACAGAAGACATTACAGTGAAGTTGATGAGAGCAGCCAGCCACAGAGGAGGCGATGTGATGTCAGCTATGCTACGGTTGGATGGGAGTTAGGGGAGGCTCTGTTCTCCAGTTCTTCCTGTACGAAGGGCTCCCCAGTGGGGCTTGGACCAGCCTCTGGCAGCCTCTCTCATACACCCACTTACCCCCACCCCACCCCCTGACGTCAGCATGTGACTGGCTTGCTTCCCTGGGTGCCTGGAGCAGCCATTGTTTCCCTCCTCCCCCTCCCCCACAGGCCTGCTCCACACTGCTCCTCTCCCTGTCCTTTGTCCCTGGAAATAGCCGGCCTGCTTAGTGCCTGATTCGAATTCGTTGCTCTTTGGCAGTCACTGGAGATGAGGGGGCGGTGGGTGATGGAGTGGGGGTGCTTCCACACTGGGTGAGGTAGAGAGGTTGGCTATGATGTGGGGGGAGGCATATTTGAGTTGTTTTTGCTGGGGGAAACAAAATGTGTATAGGTGAGTAAGCATTGATTTGTCAGTGGTTGTGACATTGGAGCCACCCCAAGGAGAGGGTAGGGGGTGGGGAGCACTGTGGGGCCAGGCAGTGAGCTCAAAGCCGAAGGCCCAGAATTGGGGTTAAGGACCAAGAGAATCCTCCCTATATTCCCTCTTCCCCACATCCCACGCACAGAGGAGACCTTTTGAAATATTTAAATCTGCTTTTCATTTTCAAATATGATCGAAAACATACTCCTAAATAAGTAAGCAGAGCCACAGGGGATAGAATCAGACAAGACTTCGAATACCCAACACCCAAAACACACAACAACAATTTTCTTTTTTTTAAAGTGGTCACGTTATTAGTCTTGCTGCATCACTGTCTTTTCAGAAGCAAGAAGTCTCTTTCCTTTCTTTCATTCTTTTTTTTCTCCTTCGTTCTTTTTTTCCTTTTAATGAGAGCAGCTCCAGTGGAGCGCGGTGGGGACGTGGCGGGCCTGCACTCTGGCTCACTGGTGGGAGCGCCCTGCTCGAGTAATGAACTCCCCCAGGACGCGGCACAGCAATGCGGGCCTGTTTCCATGTGCTGGGGAAGGCAGGGAGGGCTGGGGTGGTGATGATGATGCTGCTGCTGCTGATGTGGGGGGGTGGCTGTGGCTTTGGAGAGAAGAGAGAGACTTGCTCACCCCCCCGGTCGGCTGCCAAACAGTGCGGCCTGTGAGTGAGCAGATAAAGGGGGAGGGGAGGCTGGGAGGAGAGGCTGGGGGGGGGGGGGGGGGCTGACAGCTGTGAGGGACTTAGGGCTGACTGGTGAGGGGCTGATAAGGGTCGGTATGGATCGGAGGCACGAGGAGAACACTAATAATCCTCCAGCACTCTGCCACTGTGTGGAAAAGTTAAGGAAAGCTGAAGGGAGCACAGAGACTGGGGGTGTTGGGTAATGAGGAGGAGGAGACCAATGAACAGCTTGTCAAGATACACAAATCACATCTCAGCAAACTGTAGATTGGAAGATAGTAACTGGTTTGTTATTTTCCTCATGGCCAGCCACCTTCCATTCATGGGCCTCTATGCTGCTGTTGTCCTGTTTGGTAAGTTCATCTGGAAGAGAGAATGATCTGGTCCACTATTCTCCATTTGGCCCATGGCTGATGGAACACAGTGTTGTAGTGTCCACTTGTGTCGCTAGCTAGTAGCTAGCTAGCATTATGGTAAAACTGGTTCCCAACATAACTGCTTACCTTCAACACTAGACCCCCCCCACCCAACTCCAGGCCTGACCCCATAGTCCCATCATTGTAACTCATAGGTATCAATATCAGAGCAGAGAGAGGGTCAACAAGGAAAACCCACATTAAATAAGGCAAGAGGAATTGTTTTTTTCTAGATACCCACGTCTTTAATTATTTATTTTTTTGTAATACAATTTCAGTAATGGAACACCAGTAAGTAATAACAACACTTGGGGGTTTGATTTAATTTAATTGTTATATTAATACAATTTTGGGGCAGGCATGTGCTTTTAGCCTCGCCTGGCGTCGAGCTTTGTGTCACAGGAGGAGGGGTGGTGGTGTGTGGATGGACGTACTGTAAGAGGTGTGAATATGCATCCAGGTGAATGGCCTAGATTCTGAGTTTGGCAGCTTCTGTTCTGCCGTGTCCTTATTTTCTCTTGACATGTTGAAGTCATGCAGATTTAAACTCAATCAGTCAAACCCTTTTAATAAAATTAGGAAATTGAATAAAATGTTCCTGTCCTTTCAGCCAGTGGCTAAAAAGTCTCTATGGTTGTGAAATGGAATGCAATATTACTGCATTAACCACCTGGCTCCAGTAATTCAGGTCTTGTGCCGAGCCCAGGTGGTCGTGTAGTACTGTATCCCAGGTGGGGTGTATGTTACTGCAGGACCAGGTGGGGTGTATGTTACTGCAGGACCAGGTGGGGTGTATGTTACTGCAGGACCAGGTGGGGTGTATGTTACTGCAGGACCAGGTGGGGTTTATGTTACTGCAGGACCAGGTGGGGTGTATGTTACTGCAGGACCAGGTGGGGTGTATGTTACTGCAGGACCAGGTGGGGTGTATGTTACTGCAGGACCAGGTGGGGTGTATGTTACTGCAGGACCAGGTGGGGTGTATGTTACTGCAGGACCAGGTGGGGTGTATGTTACTGCAGGACCAGGTGGGGTGTATGTTACTGCAGGACCAGGTGGGGTGTATGTTACTGCAGGACCAGGTGGGGTGTATGTTACTGCAGGACCAGGTGGGGTGTATGTTACTGCAGGACCAGGTGGGGTGTATGTTACTGCAGGACCAGGTGGGGTGTATGTTACTGCAGGACCAGGTGGGGTGTATGTTACTGCAGGACCAGGTGGGGTGTATGTTACTGCAGGACCAGGTGGGGTGTATGTTACTGCAGGACCAGGTGGGGTGTATGTTACTGCAGGACCAGGTGGGGTTTATGTTACTGCAGGACCAGGTGGGGTTTATGTTACTGCAGGACCAGGTTGGTGTATGTTACTGCAGGACCAGGTGGGGTTTATGTTACTGCAGGACCAGGTTGGTGTATGGTGTCTTTTGAGGAGTACTGTGGTCTACTGTACCCTGAATCGTGACAGTCTGACGGGCAGCCAAACGGGTGATCTGTCATTAGCATGCCGAGGGTAGGCAGCATTAGAAAGCTGGGTAGGCGGGGGAGGGCGTGGGGTCAGTAGAAAGGCATGAAAGCACAATGAGCTAAAAGCCGCATTGGCTTTTTTCCTAACATTTCCATGTTTCTGTTCTTGTGCTTTATTAAAACGTGGAGGTGGTAAGGTGTTTGAAGTCGGGAGGGTGCAGTACTTTTTGTCTGGTCCCTCTGCAATCCTTTTTTCTGCTGTGGAGTCAAACCAGCCAGTGGTCACTATTGATCTATTCCTTCCACTATGCATCCCCAAAACCCAGTTGTGTGCGAGTGTATGTGTGTGTAAGCATTCTCTCTCACATATAGGCATGTTGACGGCTTATTGAATGCATGTTTTTGTATGTAACAGAATGTGAGAGGGTTTGCTTCATGGTTTTGTGTGTGTGTGTGTGTGTGTGTGTGTGTGTGTGTGTGTGTGTGTGTGTGTGTGTGTGTGTGTGTGTGTGTGTGTGTGTGTGTGTGTGTGTGTGTGTGTGTGTGTGTGTGTGTGTGAAGGTCAGTTTGGTTTCTCCTTCCCAGAGAACAGCCCCTGGGGCGATGCCAGAAGTTCCCAACAAAAGTTTTTTTTTCTCTCTGTCGGGCAGTCACAGTGGACAGCCATCCCCCCGCAGGCCAGCGGGAGGACCCCTGAGTGGATTGGGGCCTCGCTGGCGGGGAGGAGGGCAGAACTAGATCTGGCACTGTTTGTACGGCCTGGTGGGGGTTTGGGGGGTGGGGGGGGTGAGGACTAGAGCAAAGGCAACCCCAGGAGCCAATGGATTTGAGAAGTTTTTGGGAACCCCCATCCTCCCTCTCTCGCTCCATGGTTTGGCGGATGTAGACCGTAATTACAGGACCCCCTGGCCTCTCATTCTCCCGGCCTCTGCCTTTGATCTGTTTCATGTTGGACAGATATTTTTCCCCCCACTAGCTCTACCTTTGTCTCGTCCTCCGTTTCTTTTCTCTGTGGCTCCTTTCCCCCTGTCCGTACCCCCTTTTGATACACACTGTGCGGCTCTGCGCTCTTTAATACACAAAGAAACTTATATTTTCCCCTATTTTTTGTTTTAAAGTTGGGTTCTTTTTGTTGATGACCACATTGAACTTGATACAGATTTTTGGGGGGGACTTTGTAGTTCTAAGTAAAAAGCTCTTCTCTTATTTCTGGTCTTGTGTGAAGCAGACCCACAAAGCCAACAATCAGCCCTTCGTTGAGCCAGCCCTGACCGACTCCCAGACATGCCCCCTCTGACCGTTGTCCCTCGTTCAAAGGTCCCGCCCCTTGTTTGAACAGTAAACAATTATGAGGCATATGCATGGTGCGTGTATGTGTGTAGGAGCGGGCCAGGGACTGTTAGTTGGAAAATAATAATGCAATTATGAAAGTGGAAGTACACTAAACAGGGAACCCCACCTGTTGTCTCTCTGTAGCTCCCTGTCAGAGACAAGTCCTGCCAGGCATTGATCCTGGTTGGCCTAGCTGTGCCTGTGTGGCTGTGTGGGTGGAAGCAGGGACAGGCTTTGTTTGTTTGGAAGGTAATGGCCAAGCTACAATAATGGCCTGTTGATTCACCACCCTGTGTATTTGATATAGCCATTCTGCTCAG